>NW_025957149.1:0-43972 GCF_023159225.1 Perognathus longimembris pacificus | reverse complement strand
TTCCCAGTACACTATCCTTCCCCTGTGTAATTACCTTAACAAGCTCCAGATCTTTTTATTCTCAGAATGGATACTCCCTGAGATATAGCTGCCTACACCCTTCGTAAGTGCAGGTCCCTAAATGAGCTTTTTTCTCTGTTCCCTCACCACAATCCAGATTCTTTTGGGAAGTTACCAGTACAGTAACCATACGAGGAAGTACTTAATTTATTAAGCTACTGCTTTTCTTAATCTCAGTGGAGATATTTTACTGATAAACAGCTACGTATGCAGCATGTTCTTGTCGTTCCTAATAAGCTTTTTCCTCTCTAACTCACCACAAATCAAATTCTTTAGAGGAGTTCCCAGTACATTATCCTTTTCCCTGTGTTAATTACCTTACAAGCTCCAGCTGTTTTATTCTCAGAAGGGTTTACCTCCCTGATATACAGCTGCCTACCCCCTTCGTAAGTGCAGGTTCTAAATGAGCTTTTTTCTCTGTTCCCTCACCAAAATCCAGATTCTTTTGGGGAGTTACCAGTACAGTAACCATGCCAGGAAGTACTTAATTTATTAAGCTACTGCTTTTCTTAATCTAAGTGGAGATATTTACTGATAAACAGCTACCTACGCAGCATGTTCATGTTGTTTCTAAATGAGCTTTTACTCACTCCCCTCACCACAAGTCAGATTCTTCTGAGGAGTTCCCAGTCATTATCCTTTCCCCTGTGTAATTACCTTAACAAGCTCCAGCTGTTTTTATTCTCAGAAGGTTTTCTCCCTGATATACAGCTGCCTACCCCCTTCGTAAGTGCAGGTCCTAAATGAGCTTTTGTCTCTGTTCCCTGACCACAATCCAGATTCTTTTGGGGAGTTACCAGTACAGTAACCGTACCAGGAAGTACTTAAATTTATTAAGCTAATGCTTTTCTTAATCTCAGTGGAGATATTTACTGATAAACAGCTACCTACGCAGCATGTTCATGTCGTTCCTAAATGAGCTTTTATCTCTCTCCCCTCACCACAAAATCAGATTCTTCTGAGAGTTCCCAGTACATTATCCTTTCCCCTGTGTAATTACTTAACAACTCCAGCTCTTTTTATTCTCAGAAGGTTTACTCCTGATATACAGCTGCCTACCCCCTTCGTAAGTGCAGTTCGTAAATGACCTTTTTTCTCTGTTCCCTCACCACAATCCAGCTTCTTTTGGCGAGTTTCCAGTACAGTATCCATACCAGGAAGTACTTAACTTATTAAGCTACTGCTTTTTATACTCTCAGTGGAGATATTTACTGATAAAACAGCTACCTACGCAGCATGTCATGTCGTTCCTAATAAGCTTTATCCTCTCTCCCTCACCACAAATCATATTCTTCTGAGGAGTTCCCAGTACATTATCCTTTCCCGTGTGTAATTACCTTAACAATCTCCAGCTGTTTTTATTCTCAGAAGTTTTACTCCCTGATATACAGCTGCCTACACCCTTCGTAAGTGCAGGTCCTAAATGAGCTTTTTTCTCTGTTCCCTCACCAAAATCCAGATTCTTTTGGGGAGTTACCAGTACAGTAACCATACCAGGAAGTACTTAATTATTAAGCTACTGCTTTTCTTAATCTCAGTGGAGATATTTACTGATGAACAGCTACCTACGCAGCATGTTCGTGTCATTCCTAAATGAGCCTTTATCTCTCTCCCCTCACCACATATCAGATCTTCTGAGGAGTTCCCAGTACATTATCCTTTCGCCTGTGTAACTACCTTAACAAGCTCCAGCTGTTTTTATTCTCCGAATGTTTACTCCCTGATATACAGCTGCCTACCCCCTTCGTAAGTGCAGGTCCTAAATGAGCTTTTTTCTCTGTTCCCTCACCACAATCCACATTCTTTTGGGGAGTTACCAGTACAGTAACTATACCAGGAAGTACTTAATTTATTAAGCTACTGCTTTTCTTAATCTCAGTGGAGATATTTACTGAGAAACAGCTACCTACGCAGCATGTTCATGTCGTTCCTAAATGAGCTTTTATCTCTCTCCCCTCACCACAAATCAGATTCTTCTGAGGAGTTCCCAGTACATTATCCTTTCCTCTGTATAATTACCTTAACAAGCTCCAGCTGTTTTTATTCTCAGAAGGTTTACTCCCTGATATACAACTGCCTACCCCCTTCGTAAGTGCAGGTTCTAAATAAGCTTTTTTCTCTGTTCCCTCACCACAATCCAGATTCTTTTGGGGAGTTTCCAGTACAGTAACCATACCAGGAAGTACTTAATTTATTAAGCTACTGCTTTTCATAATCTCAGTGGAGATATTTATTGATAAACAGCTACCTACGCAGCATGTTCATGTCGTTCCTAAATGAGCTTTTATCTCTCTCCCCTCACCACAAATCAGATTCTTCTGAGGAGTTCCCAGTACACTATCCTTTCCCCTGTGTAATTACCTTAACAAGCTCCAGATCTTTTTATTCTCAGAATGGATACTCCCTGATATATAGCTGCCTACAACCCTTCGTAAGTGCAGGTCTAATGAGCTTTTTTCTCTGTTCCCTCACCACACTCCAGATTCTTTTGGGAAGTTACCAGTACAGTAACCATACGAGGAAGTACTTAATTTATTAAGCTACTGCTGTTCTTAATCTCAGTGGGAGATATGTTATGATAAACAGCTACGTATGCAGCATGTTCTTGTCGTTCCTAAATAAGCTTTTTCCTCTCTCAACTCACCACAAATCAAATTCTTTAGAGGAGTTCCCAGTACATTATCCTTTCCCCTGTGTTAATTACCTTAACAAGCTCCAGCTGTTTTTATTCTCAGAAGGTTTACTCCCTGATATACAGCTGCCTACCCCCTTCGTAAGTGCAGGTTCTAAATGAGCTTTTTTCTCTGTTCCCTCACCAAAATCCAGATTCTTTTTGGGGAGTTACCAGTACAGTACCATGCCAGGAAGTACTTAATTTATTAAGCTACTGCTTTTCTTAATCTAAGTGAGATATTTACTGATAAACAGCTACCTACGCAGCATGTTCATGTTGTTTCTAATGAGCTTTTATCTCACTCCCCTCACCACAAGTCAGATTCTTCTGAGGAGTTCCCAGTACATTATCCTTTCCCCTGTGTAATTACCTTAACAAGCTCCAGCTGTTTTTATTCTCAGAAGGTTTACTCCCTGATATACAGCTGCCTACCCCCTTCGTAAGTGCAGGTCCTAAATGAGCTTTTGTCTCTGTTCCCTGACCACAATCCAGATCTTTTGGAGAGTTACCAGTACAGTACCGTACCAGGAAGTACTTAATTTATTAAGCTAATGCTTTTCTTAATCTCAGTGGAGATATTACTGATAAACAGCTACCTACGCAGCATGTTCATGTCGTTCCTAAATGAGCTTTTATCTCTCTCCCCTCACCACAAATCAGATTCTTCTGAGGAGTTCCCCGTACATTATCCTTTCCCCTGTGTAATTACCTTAACAACTCCAGCTCTTTTTATTCTCAGAAGTTTTACTCCCTGATATACAGCTGCCTACCCCCTTGGTAGTGCAGGTCATAAATGACGTTTTTTCTCTGTTCCCTCACCACAATCCAGATTCTTTTCGGAAGTTACCAGTACAGTAACCATACCAGGAAGTACTTAATTTATTAAGCTACTGCTTTTCTTAATCTCAGTGGAGATATTTACTGATAAACAGCTACTTACGCTGCATGTTCATGTCGTTCCTTAATGAGCTTTTATCTCTCTCCCCTCACCACAAATCAGATTCTTCTGAGGAGTTCCCAGTACATTATCCTTTCCCCTGTGTAATTACCTTAACAAGCTCCAGCTGTTTTTATTCTCAGAAGGTTTACTCCCTGATATACAGCTGTCTACCCCTTCGTAAGTGCAGGTCCTAAATGAGCTTTTTCTCTGTTCCCTCACCACAATCCAGATTCTTTTGGGGAGTTACCAGTACAGTAACCATACCAGGAAATATTAATTTATTAAACTACTGCTTTTCTTAATCTCAGTGGGAGATATTTACTGATAAACAGCTACCTACACAGCATGTTCATGTCGTTCATAAATGAGCCTTTAATCTCTCTCCCCTCACCACAAATCAGATTCTTCTGAGGAGTTCCCAGTACATTATCCTTTCCTCTCTGTAATTACCTTAACAAGCTCCAGCTGTTTTTATTCTCAGAAGGTTTTCTCCCTGATATACAGCTGCTTACCCCCTTCGTAAGTGCAGGTCCCTAAATGAGCTTTATTCTCTGTTCCCTCACCACAATCCAGATTCTTTTTGGGAGTTACCAGTACAGTACCATACCAGGAACTACTCAATTTATTAAGCTACTGCTTTTCTTAATCTCAGTGGAGTTATTTACAGATAAACAGCTACCTACGCAGCATGTTCATGTCGTTCTTAAATGAGCTTTTATCTCTCTCCCCTCACCACAAATCAGATTCTTCTGAGGAGTTCCCAGTACATTATTCCTTTCCCTGTGTAATTACCTTAACAAGCCCAGCTGTTTTATTCTCAGAAGGTTTACTCCCTGATATACAGCTGCCTACCCAATGCGTAAGTGCAGGTCATAAATGAGCTTTTTTATCTGTTCCCTCACCACAATCCAGATTCTTTCGGGAAGTTACCAGTACAGTAAACCATACCAGGAAGTACTTAATTTATTAAGCTACTGCTTTTCTTAATCTCAGTGGAGATATTTACTGATAAACAGCTACCTACTCAGCATGTTCATGTCGTCCTAAATGAGCTTTATCTCTCTCCCCTCACCACAAATCAGATTCTTCTGAGGAGTTCCCCGTACTTTATCCTTTCCCTGTGTAATTACCTTAACAACTCCAGCTCTTTTTATTCTCAGAAGGTTTTACTCCCTGATATACAGCTGCCTACCCCCTTCGTAAGTGCAGGTCCTAAATGACCTTTTTTCTCTGTTCCCTCACCACAATCCCAGATTCTTTCGGAAGTTACCAGTACAGTAACCATACCAGGAAGTACTTAATTTATTAAGCTACTGCTTTTCTTAATCTCAGTGGAGATATTTACTGATAAACAGCTACCTACGCACCATGTTCATGTCGTTCCTAAATGAGCTTTTATCTCTCATCCCCTCACCACAAATCAGATTCTTCTGAGGAGTTCCCCGTACATTATCCTTTCCCCTGTGTAATTACCTTAACAACTCCAGCTCTTTTTATTCTCAGAAGGTTTACTCCCTGATATACAGCTGCTACCCCCTTCGTTAGTGCAGGTCCTAAATGACCTTTTTTCTCTGTTCCCTCACCACAATCCAGATTGTTTTGGGGAGTTACCAGTACAGTAACCATACCAGGAAGTACTTAATTTATTAAGCTACTGCTTTTCTTAATCTCAGTGGAGATATTTACTGATAAACAGCTACCTACGCAGCATGTTCATGTCGTTCCTAAATGAGCTTTTATCTCTCTCCACTCACCACAAATCAGATTCCTCTGAGGAGTTCCCAGTACATTATCCTTTCCCCTGTGTAATTACCTTAACAATCTCCAGCTGTTTTTATCTCAGAAGTTTTACTCCCTGATATACAGCTGCCTACACCCTTCGTAAGTGCAGGTCCTAAATGAGCTTTTTTCTCTCTGTTCCCTCACCAAAATCCAGATTCTTTTGGGGAGTTACCAGTACAGTAACCATACCAGGAAGTACTTAATTTATTAAGCTACTGCTTTTCTTAATTTCAGTGGAGATATTTACTGTTGAACAGCTACCTACGCAGCATGTTCGTGTAATTCCTAAATGAGCCTTTATCTCTCTCCCCTCACCACAAATCAGATTCTTCTGAGGAGTTCCCAGTACATTATCCTTTCCCCTGTGTAATTACCTTAACAAGCTCCAGATCTTTTTATTCTCAGAATGGATACTCCCTGATATATAGCTGCCTACACCCTTCGTAAGTGCAGGTTCTAAATGAGCTTTTTTCTCTGTTCCCGCTCAGCAAAATCCAGATTCTTTTGGGGAGTTAACAGTACAGTAACCATGCAGGAAGTACTTAATTTATTAAGCTACTGCTTTTCTTAATCTCAGTGGAGATATTACTGATAAAACAGCTACCTACGCAGCATGTTCATGTTGTTTTCTAAATGAGCTTTTATCTCACTCCCCTCACCACAAGTCAGATTCTTCTGAGGAGTTCCCAGTACATTGTCTTTTCACCTGTGTAATTACCTTAACAAGCTCCAGCTGTTTTTATCTCAGAAGGTTTACTCCCAGAAATACAGCTGCCTACCCCCTTCGTAAGTGCAGGTCCTAAATGAGCTTTTTTCTCTGTTCCCTCACCACAATCCAGATTCTTTTGGGGAGTTACCAGTACAGTAACCGTACCAGGAAGTACTTAATTTATTAAGCTAATGCTTTTCTTAATCTCAGTGGAGATATTTACTGATAAACAGCTACCTACGCAGCATGTTCATGTCGTTCCTAATGAGCTTTTATCTCTCTCCCCTCACCACAAATCAGATTCTTCTGAGGAGTTCCCAGTACATTATCCTTTCCCCTGTGTAATTACCTTAACAACTCCAGCTCTTTTTATTCTCAGAAGGTTTACTCCCTGATATACAGCTGCCTACCCCCTTCGTAAGTTGCAGTTCGTAAATGACCTTTTTTCTCTGTTCCCTCACCACAATCCAGATTCTTTTCGGAAGTTACAGTACAGTAAACATACCAGGAAGTACTTAATTTATTAAGCTACTGCTTTTCTTAATCTCAGTGGAGATATTTACTGATAAACAGCTACTTACGCTGCATGTTCATGTCGTTCCTTAATGAGCTTTTATCTCTCTCCCCTCACCCCAAATCAGATTCTTCTGATAGTTCCCAGTACATTATCCTTTCCCCTGTGTAATTACCTTAACAAGCTCCAGCTGTTTTTATTCTCAGAAGGTTTACTCCCTGATATACAGCTGCCTAACCCCTTCGTAAGTGCAGGTCTTAAATGAGCTTTTTTCTCTGTTCCCTCACCACAATCCAGATTCTTTTGGGAGTTACCAGTACAGTAACCATACCAGGAAGTACTTAATTATTAAGCTACCGCTTTTATTAATCTCAGTGGAGATATTTACCGATAAACAGCTCCCTATGCAGCGTGTTCATATCGTTCCTAAATGAGCTTTTATCTCTCTCCCCTCACCACAAATCAGATTCTTCTGAGGAGTTCCCAGTACATTATCCTTTCCCCTGTGTAATTACCTTAACAAGCTCCAGCTCTTTTTATTCTCAGAATGGATACTCCCTGATATACAGCTGCCTACCCCCTTCGTAAGTCAGGTCCTAAATGAGCTTTTTTTCTGTGTTCCCTCAACACAATCCAGATTCTTTTGGGGAGTTACCAGGTACAGTGACATACCAGGAAGTACTTAATTTACTAAGCTACTGCTTTTCTTAATCTCAGTGGAGTATGTACTGATAAACAGCTACGTAGCAGCATGTTCTTGTCGTTCCTAAATTAGCTTTTATCTCTCTACCCCTCACCACGAATCAGATTCTTCTGAGGAGTTCCCAGTATATTATCCTTTCCCCTGTGTAAGTACCTTTATAAGCTCCAGCTGTTTTTATTCTCAGAAGGTATACTCCCTGATATACAACTGCCTACCTGCTTCGTAAGTGCAGGTCCTAAATGAGCTTTTTTCTCTGTTCCTTCACCACAATCAGATTCTTTTGGGGAGTTACCAGTACAGTAACCACACCAGGAAGTACTTGATTTATTAAGTTACTGCTTTTCTTAATCTCAGTGGAGATATTTACTGATAACAGCTACCTACGCAGCATGTTCATGTCGTTCCTAAATGAGCTTTTATCTCTCTCCCCTCACCACAAATCAGATTCTTCTGAGGAGTTCCCCAGTACATTATCCTTTCCCCTGTGTAATTTCCTTACCAAGATCCAGCTGTTTTTAATCTCAGAAGGTTTACTCCCTGATATACAACTGCCTACCCCCTTGGTAGGTGCAAGTCCGAAATGAGCTTTTTTCTCTGTTCCCTCACCACAATCCAGCTTCTTTTGGCGAGTTTCCAGTACAGTAACCATACCAGGAAGTACTTAACTTATTAAGCTACTGCTTTCTTAATCTCAGTGGAGATATTTACTGATAAACAGCTACCTACGCAGCATGTTCATGTCGTTCCTAAATCAGCTTTATCTCTCTCCCCCTCACCACAAATCAGATTCTTCTGAGGAGTTCCCAGTACATTATCCTTTCCCCTGTGTAATTACCTAACAATCTCCAGCTGTTTTTATTCTCAGAAGTTTTACTCCCTGATATACAGCTGCCTACCCCCTTCGTAAGTGCAGGTCCTAAATGAGCTTTTTTCTCTGTTCCCTCACCAAAATCCAGATTCTTTTGGGGAGTTACCAGTACAGTAACCATACCAGGAAGTACTTAATTTATTAAGCTACTGCTTTTCTTAATCTCAGTGGAGATATTTACTGATGAACAGCTACCTACGCAGCATGTTCGTGTCATTCCTAAATGAGCTTTTATCTCTCTCCCCTCACCACAAATCAGATTCTTCTGAGGAGTTCCCAGTACATTATCCTTTCGCCTGTGTAACTACCTTAACAAGCTCCAGCTGTTTTTATTCTCCGCATGTTTACTCCCTGATATACAGCTGCCTACACCCTTCGTAAGTGCAGGTCCTAAATGAGCTTTTTTCTCTGTTCCCTCACCACAATCCACATTCTTTTGGGGAGTTACCAATACAGTAACTCTACCAGGAAGTACTTAATTTATTAAGCTACTGCTTTTCTTAATCTCAGTGGAGATATTTACTGATAAACAGCTACCTACGCAGCATGTTCATGTCGTTCCTAAATGAGCTTTTATCTCTCTCCCCTCACCACAAATCAGATTCTTCTGAGGAGTTCCCAGTACATTATCCTTTCCCTGTGTCATTACCTTAACAAGCTCCAGCTGTTTTTATTCTCAGAAGGTTTACTCCCTGATATACAGCTGCCTACCCCCTTCGTAAGTGCTGGTCCTAAATGAGCTTTTTTCTCTGTTCCCTCACCACAATCCAGATTCTTTGGGGAGTTACCAGTAGAGTAACCATACCAGGAAGTACTGAATTTATTAAGCTACTGCTTTTCTTAATCTCACGGGAGTATTTACTGATAAACAGCTACGTATGCAGCATGTTCTTGTCGTCCTAAATGAGCTTTTATCTCTCTTCCCCCTCACCACAAATCAGATTCTTATGAGGAGTTCCCAGTATATTATCCTTTCCTCTGTATAATTACCTTAACAAGCTCCAGCTGTTTTTATTCTCAGAAGGTTTACTCCCTGATATACAACTGCCTACCCCCTTCGTAAGTGCAGGTCCTAAATGAGCTTTTTTCTCTGTTCCCTCACCACAATCCAGATTCTTTTGGGAGTTTCCAGTACAGTAACCATACCAGGAAGTACTTAATTTATTAAGCTACTGCTTTTCATAATCTCAGTGGAGATATTTATTGATAAACAGCTACCTACGCAGCATGTCATGTCGTTCCTAAATGAGCTTTTATCTCTCTCCCCTCACCACAAATCAAATTCTTCTGAGGAGTTCCCAGTACATTATCCTTTCCCCTGTGTAATTACCTTAAAAAGCTCCAGATCTTTTTATTCTCAGAATGGATACTCCCTGATATATAGCTGCCTACACCCTTCGTAAGTGCAGGTCCTAAATGAGCTTTTTTCTCTGTTCCCTCACCACAATCCAGATTCTTTTGGGAAGTTACCAGTACAGTAACCATACGAGGAAGTACTTAATTTATTAAGCTACTGCTTTTCTTAATCTCAGTGGAGATATTTACTGATAAACAGCTACGTATGCAGCATGTTCTTGTCGTTCCTAAATAAGCTTTTTCCTCTCTCAACTCACCACAAATCAAATTCTTTAGAGGAGTTCCCAGTACATTATCCTTTCCCCTGTGTTAATTACCTTAACAAGCTCCAGCTGTTTTTATTCTCAGAAGGTTTACTCCCTGATATACAGCTGCCTACCCCCTTCGTAAGTGCAGGTTCTAAATGAGCTTTTTTCTCTGTTCCCTCACCAAAATCCAGATTCTTTTCGGGAGTTACCAGTACAGTAACCATGCCAGGAAGTACTTAATTTATTAAGCTACTGCTTTTCTTAATCTCAGTGGAGATATTTACTGATAAACAGCTACCTACGCAGCATGTTCATGTCGTTCCTAAATGAGCTTTTATCTCTGTCCCCTCACCACAAATCAGATTCTTCTGAGGAGTTCCCAGTACATTATCCTTTCCCCTGTGTAATTACCTTAACAAGCTCCAGCTGTTTTTATTCTCAGAAGGTTTACTCCCTAATATACAACTGACTACCCCTTCGTAAGTGGAGGTCCTAAATGAGCTTTTTTCTCTGTTCCCTCACCACAATCCAGATTCGTTGGGGGAGTTTCCAGTACAGTAACCATACCAGGAAGTACTTAATTTATTAAGCTACTGCTTTTCTTATCACACTGGAGATATTTACTGATAAACAGCTACCTACGCAGCATGTTCATGTTGTTTCTAAATGAGCTTTTATCTCTCTCCCCTCACCACAAGTCAGATTCTTCTGAGGAGTTCCCAGTACATTGTCCTTTCACCTGTGTAATTACCTTAACAAGCTCCAGCTGTTTTTATTCTCAGAAGGTTTACTCCCAGATATACAGCTGCCTACCCCCTTCGTAAGTGCAGGTCCTAAATGAGCTTTTGTCTCTGTTCCCTGACCACAATCCAGATTCTTTTGGGGAGTTACCAGTACAGTAACCGTACTCGGAAGTACTTAATTTATTAAGCTAATGCTTTTCTTAATCTCAGTGGAGATATTTACTGATAAACAGCTACCTACGCAGCATGTTCATGTCCGTTCCTAAATGAGCTTTTATTTCTCTCCCCTCACCTCAAATCAGATTCTTCTGAGGAGTTCCCAGTACATTATCCTTTCCCCTGTGTAATTACCTTAACAACTCCAGCTCTTTTTATTCTCAGAAGGTTTACTCCCTGATATACAGCTGCCTACCCCCTTCGTAAGTGCAGTTCGTAAATGACCTTTTTTCTCTGTTCCCTCACCACAATCCAGATTCTTTTCGGAAGTTACCAGTACAGTAAACATACCAGGAAGTACTTAATTTATTAAGCTACTCTGCTTTCTTAATCTCAGTGGAGATATTTACTGATAAACAGCTACTTACGCTGCATGTTCATGTCGTTCCTTAATGAGCTTTTATCTCTCTCCCCTCACAACAAATCAGATTCTTCTGAGGAGTTCCCAGTACATTATCCTTTCCCCCTGTGTAATTACCTTAACAAGCTCCAGCTGTTTTTATTCTCAGAAGGTTTACTCCCTGATATACAGCTGCCCTAACCCCTTCGTAAGTGCAGGTCTTAAATGAGCTTTTTTCTCTGTTCCCTCACCACAATCCAGATTCTTTTGGGGAGTTACCAGTACAGTAACCATACCAGGAAGTACTTAATTTATTAAGCTACTGCTTTTCTTAATCTCAGTGGAGATATTTACTGATAAACAGCTACCTATTGCAGCATGTTCATGTCGTTCCTAAATGAGCTTTTACTCTCTCCCCTCTCCCACAAATCAGATTCTTCTGAGGAGTTCCCAGTACATTATCCTTTCCCCTGTGTAATTACCTTAACAAGCTCCAGCTGTTTTTATTCTCAGAAGGTTTATTCCCTGATATACTGCTACCTACCCCCTTCGTAAGTGCAGGTCCTAAATGACCTTTTTTCTCTGTTCCCTCACCACAATCCAGATTCTTTTGGGAGTTACCAGTACAGTAACCATACCAGGAAGTACTTAATTTATTAAGCTACTGCTTTCTGAATCTCAGTGGAGATATTTACTGATAAACAGCTACCTACGCAGCATGTTCATGTCGTTCTTAATGAGCTTTTATCTCTCTCCCCTCACCACAAATCAGATTCTTCTGAGGAGTTCCCAGTACATTATCCTTTCCCCTGTGTAATTACCTTAACAAGCTCCAGCTCTTTTTATCTCAGAAGGTTTACTCCCTGATATACACTGCCTACCCCCTTCGTAAGTGCAGGTCCTAAATGAGCTTTTTTCTCTGTTCCCTCACCACAATCCAGATTCTTTTGGGGAGTTACCAGTACAGTAACCATACCAGGAAGTACTTAAATAATTAAGCTACTGCTTTTCTTAATCTCAGTGGAGATATTTACTGATAAACAGCTACCTACGCAGCATGTTCATGTCGTTCCTGAATGAGCTTTTATCTCTCTCCCCTCACCCGCAAATCAGATTCCTCCGGAGGTCCAGTACATATCCTTTCCCCTGTGTAATTACCTTAACAAGCTCCAGCTGTTTTTATTCTCAGAAGGTTTACTCCCTGATATACACCTGCCTACCCCCTTCGTAAGTGCAGGTCCTAAATGAGCTTTTTTCTCTGTTCCCTCACCACAATCCAGATTCTTTTGGGGAGTTACCAGTACAGTAACCATACCAGGAAGTACTTAAATAATTAAGCTACTGCTTTTCTTAATCTCAGTGTAGATATTTACTGATAAACAGCTACCTACGCCAGCATGTTCATGTCGTTCCTGAATGAGCTTTTATCTCTCTCCCCTCACCACAAATCAGATTCCTCTGAGGAGGTCCCAGTACATTATCCTTCCCCTGTGTAATTACCTTAACAAGCTCCAGCTGTTTTTATTCTCAGAAGGTTTACTCCCTGATATACAGCTGTCTACCCCCTTCGTAAGTGCAGGTCCTAAATGAGCTTTTTTCTCTGTTCCCTCACCACAATCCAGATTCTTTTCGGGGAGTTACCAGTACAGTAACCATACCAGGAAGTACTTAAATAATTAAGCTACTGCTTTTCTTAATCTCAGTGGAGATATTTACTGATAAACAGCTACCTACGCAGCATGTTCATGTCGTTCCTGAATGAGCTTTTATCTCTCTCCCCTCACCAAAAATCAGATTCCTCTGAGGAGGTCCCAGTACATTATCCTTTCCCTGTGTAATTACCTTAACAAGCTCAGCTGTTTTTATTCTCAGAAGGTTTACTCCCTGATATACAGCTGTCTACCCCCTTCGTAAGTGCAGGTCCTAAATGAGCTTTTGTCTCTGTTCCCTCACCACAATCCAGATTCTTTTCGGGAGTTACCAGTACAGTAACCATACCAGGAAGTACTTAATTTATTAAGCTACTGCTTTTCTTAATCTCAGTGGAGATATTTACTGATAAACAGCTACCTACGCAGCATGTTCATGTCGTTCCTAAATGAGCTTTTATCTCTCTCCCCTCACCACAAATCAGATTCTTCGGAGGAGTTCCCAGTACATTATCCTTTCCCCTGTGTAATTACCTTAACAAGCTCCAGCTGTTTTATTCTCAGAAGGTTTACTCCCTGATATACAGCTGCCTACCCACTTCGTAAGTACAGGTCATAAAGAGCTTTTTTATCTGTTCCCTCACCACAATCCAGATTCTTTTGGGAAGTTACCAGTACAGTAACCATACCAGGAAGTACTTAATTTATTAAGCTACTGCTTTTCTTAATCTCAGTGGAGATATTTACTGATAAACAGCTACCTACGCAGCATGTTCATGACGTTCCTAAATGAGCTTTTATCTCTCTCCCCTCACCACAAATCTGATTCTTCTGAGGAGTTCCCGTACATTATCCTTTCCCCTGTGTAATTACCTTAACAACTCCAGCTCTTTTTATTCTCAGAAGGTTTACTCCCTGATATACAGCTGCCTACCCCCTTCGTAAGTGCAGGTCCTAAATGACGTTTTTTCTTGTTCCCTCACCACAATCCAGATTCTTTTCGGAAGTTACCAGTACAGTAACCATACCAGGAAGTACTTAATTATTATGCTACTGCTTTTCTTAATCTCAGTGGAGATATTTACTGATAACAGCTACTTACGCTGCATGTTCATGTCGTTCCTTAATGAGCTTTTATCTCTCTCCCCTCACCACAAATCAGATTCTTCTGAGGATTTCCCAGTACATTATCCTTTCCCCTGTGTAATTACCTTAACAAGCTCCAGCTGTTTTTATTCTCAGAAGGTTTACTCCCTGATATACAGCTGCCTACCCCCTTCGTAAGTGCAGGTCCTAAATGAGCTTTTTTCTCTGTTCCCTCACCACAATCCAGATTCTTTTGGGGAGTTACCAGTACAGTAACCATACCAGGAAGTACTTAATTTATTAAGCTTACTGCTTTTCTTAATCTCAGTGGAGATATTTACTGATAAACAGCTACCTACGCAGCATGTTCATGGCGTTCCTAAATGAGCTTTTATCTCTCTCCCCTCACCACAAATCAGATTCCTGTGAGGAGTTCCCAGTACATTATCCTTTCCCCTGTGTAATTACCTTAACAAGCTCCAGCTGTTTTTATTCTCAGAAGGTTACTCCCTGATATACAGCTGTCTACCCCCCTTCGTAAGTGCAGGTCCTAAATGAGCTTTTTTCTCTGTTCCCTCACCACAATCCAGATTCTTTTGGGGAGTTACCAGTACAGTAACCATACCAGGAAATACCTAATTTATTAAACTACTGCTTTTCTTAATCTCAGTGGAGATATTACTGATAAACCGCTACCTACACAGCATGTTCATGTCGTTCATAAATGAGCTTTTATCTCTCTCCCTTCACCGCAAATCTGATTCTTCTGAGGAGTTCCCAGTACATTATCCTTTCCTCTCTGTAATTACCTTAACAAGCTCCAGCTGTTTTTATTCTCAGAAGGTTTACTCCCTGATATACAGCTGCTTACCCCCTTCGTAAGTGCAGGTCCTAAATGAGCTTTATTCTCTGTTCCCCCTCACCACAATCCAGATTCTTTTTGGAGTTACCAGTACAGTAACCATACCAGGAAACTACTCAATTTATTAAGCTACTGCTTTTCTTAATCTCAGTGAGATATTTACAGATAAACAGCTACCTACGCAGCATGTTCATGTCGTTCCTAAATGAGCTTTTATCTCTCTCCCCTCACCACAAATCAGATTCTTCTGAGGAGTTCCCAGTACATTATCCTTTCCCCTGTGTAATTACCTTAACAAGCTCCAGCTGTTTTTATTCTCAGAAGGTTTACTCCCTGATATACAGCTGCCTACCCCCTTCGTAAGTGCAGGTCCTAAATGACCTTTTTTTCTCTGTTCCCTCACCACAATCCAATTCTTTTCGGAAGGTTACCAGTACAGTAACCATACCAGGAAGTACTTAATTTATTAAGCTACTGCTTTTCTTAATCTCAGTGGAGATATTTACTGATAAACAGCTACCTACGCAGCATGTTCATGTCGTTCTAAATGAGCTTTTATCTCTCTCCCCTCACCACAAATCAGATTCTTCTGAGGAGTTCCCCGTACATTATCCTTTCCCCTGTGTAATTACCTTAACAACTCCAGCTCTTCTTATTCCAGAAAGCTTTACTCCTGATATACAGCTGCCTACCCCCTTCGTTAGTGCAGGTCCTAAATGACCTTTTTTCTCTGTTCCCCTCACCACAATCCAGATTCTTTTGTGGAGTTACCAGTACAGTAACAATACCAGGAAGTATTTAATTTATTAAGCTACTGCTTTTCTTAATCTCAGTGGAGATATTTACTGATAAACAGCTACCTACGCAGCATGTTCATGTCGTTCCTAAATGAGCTTTTATCTCTCTCCACTCACCACAAATCAGATTCCTCTGAGGAGTTCCCAGTACATTATCCTTTCCCTGTGTAATTACCTTAACAATCTCCAGCTGTTTTTATTCTCAGAAGGTTTACTCCCTGATATACAGCTGCCTACCCCCTTCGTAAGTGCAGGTCCTAATGAACTTTTTTCTCTGTTCCCTCAGCACAATCCAGATTCTTTTGGGGAGTTACCAGTACAGTAACCATACCAGGAAGTACTTAATTTATTAAGCTACTGCTTTTCTTAATCTCAGTGGAGATATTTACTGATAAACAGCTACCTACGCTGCATGTTCATGTCGTTCCTTAATGAGCTTTTATCTCTCTCCCCTCACCACAAATCAGATTCTTCTGAGGAGTTCCCAGTACATTATGCTTTCCCCTGTGTAATTACCTTAACAAGCTCCAGCTGTTTTTATTCTCAGAAGGTTTACTCCCTGATATACAACTGCCTACCCCCTTCGTAAGTGCAGTCCTAAATGAGCTTTTTTCTCTGTTCCCTCACCACAATCCTGATTCTTTTGGGGAGTTACCAGTACAGTAACCATACCAGGAAGTACCTAATTTATTAAGCTACTGCTTTTCTTAATCTCAGTGGAGATATTTACTAATAAACAGCTACCTACGCAGCATGTTCATGTCGTTCCTAAATGAGCTTTTATCTCTCTCCCCTCACCACAAATCAGATTCTTCTGAGGAGTTCCCAGTACATTATCCTTTCCCCTGTGTAATTACCTTAACAAGCTCCAGCTGTTTTTATTCTCAGAAGGTTTACTCCCTGATATACAGCTGCCTACCCCCTTCGTAAGTGCAGGTCCTAAATGAGCTTTTTTCTCTGTTCCCTCACCACAATCCAGATTCTTTTGGGAGTTACCAGTACAGTAACAATACCAGGAAGTACTTAATTAATTAAGCTACTGCTTTTCTTAATCTCAGTGGAGATAATTACTGATAAACAGCTACCTACGCGGCATGTTAATGTCGTTCCTAAATGAGCTTTATCTCTCTCCCCTCACCACAAATCAGATTCCTCTGAGGAGTTCCCAGTACATTATCCTTTCCCCTGTGTAATTCCCTCAACAAGCTCCCTGCTGTTTATTCTCAGAAGGTTTACTCCCTGATATACAGCTGTCTACCCCCTTAGTAAGTGCAGGTCCTAAATGAGCTTTTTTCGCTGTACCCTCACCAAAATCAAGATTCTTTTGGGGAGTTACCAGTACTGTAACCATACCAGGAAGTACTTAATTTATTAAGCTACTGCTTTTCTTAATCTCAGTGGAGATATTTACTGATAAACAGCTACCTACGCAGCATGTTCATGGCGTTCCTAAATGAGCTTTTATCTCTCTCCCCTCACCACAAATCAGATTCTTCTGAGGAGTTCCCAGTACATTATCCTTTCCCCTGTGTAATTACCTTAACAAGCTCCAGATCTTTTTATTCTCAGAATGGATACTCCCTGATATATAGCTGCCTACACCCTTCGTAAGTGCAGGTCCTAAATGAGCTTTTCTCTCTGTTCCCTCACCACAATCCAGATTCTTTTGGGAAGTTACCAGTACAGTAACCATACCAGGAAGTACTTAATTTATTAAGCTAGTGCTTTTCTTAATCTCATTGGAGATATTACTGATAAGCAGCTACCTACCCAGCATGTTCATGTCGTTCTTATATGAGCTTTTATCTCTCTCCCCCTCACCACAAATCAGATTCTTCTGAGGAGTTCCCAGTACATTATCCATTCCCCTGTGTAATTACCTTAACAAGCTCCACCTGTTTTTATACTTAGAAGGGATACTCCCTGATATACAGCTGCCTACCCCCTTCGTAAGTGCAGGTCCTAAATGAGCCCTTTTTCTCTGTCCCTCACCACAATCCAGATTCTTTTGGGGAGTTACTAGTACAGTAACCATGCCAGAAAGTACTTAATTTATTAAGCTATTGCTTTTCTTAATCTCAGTGGAGATATTTACTGATAAACAGCTACCTATGCCGCATGTTTATGTGTTTCCTAAATAAGCTTTTTCCTCTCTCAACTCACCACAAATCAAATTCTTTAGAGGAGTTCCCAGTACATTATGCTTTCCCCTGTGTTAATACCTTAACAAGTTCCAGCTGTTTTATTCTGAGAAGGTTTACTCCCTGATATACAGCTGCCTACCCCTTCGTAAGTGCAGGTTCTAAATGAGTTTTTTCTTGTTCCCTCACCAAAATCCAGATTCTTTTGGGGAGTTACCAGTACAGTAACCATGCCAGGAAGTACTTAATTTATTAAGCTACTGCTTTTCTTAATCTCAGTGGAGATATTTACTGATAAACAGCTACCTACGCAGCATGTTCATGTCGTTCCCTAAATGAGCTTTTATCTCTCTCCCCTCACCACAAATCAGATTCTTCTGAGGAGTTCCCAGTACATTATCCTTTCCCCTGTGTAATTACCTTAACCAAGCTCCAGCTGTTTTTATTCTCAGAAGGTTACTCCCTGATATACAGCTGCCTACCCCCTTCGTAAGTGGAGGTCCTAAATGAGCTTTTTTCTCTGTTCCCTCACCACAGTCCAGATTCGTTGGGGGAGTTTCCAGTACAGTAACCATACCAGGAAGTACTTAATTTATTAAGCTACTGCTTTTCTTAATCACACTGGAGATATTTACTGATAAACAGCTACCTACGCAGCATGTTTCATGTTGTTTCTAAATGAGCTTTTATCTCTCTCCCCTCACCACTAGTCAGATTCTTCTGAGGAGTTCCCAGTACATTGTCCTTTCCCCTGTGTAATTACCTTAACAAGCTCCAGCTGTTTTTATTCTCAGAAGGTTTACTCCCAGATATACAGCTGCCTACCCCCTTCGTAAGTGCAGGTCCTAAATGAGCTTTTGTCTCTGTTCCCTGACCACAATCCAGATTCTATTGGGGAGTTACCAGTACAGTAACCGTACCAGGAAGTACTTAATTTATTAAGCTAATGCTTTTCTTAATCTCAGTGGAGATATTTACTGATAAACAGCTACCTACGCAGCATGTTCATGTCGTTCCTAAATGAGCTTTTCTTCTCTCTCCCCTCACCACAAATCAGATTCTTCTGAGGAGTTCCCAGTACATTATCCTTTCCCCTGTGTAATTACCTTAACAACTGCAGCTCTTTTTATTCTCAGAAGGTTTACCTCCCTGATATACAGCTGCCTACCCCCTTCGTAAGTGCAGTTCGTAAATGACCTTTTTTCTCTGTTCCCTCACCACAATCCAGATTCTTTTCGGAAGTTTACCAGTACAGTAAACATTCCAGGAAGTACTTAATTTATTAAGCTACTGCTTTTCTTAATCTCAGTGGAGATATTTACTGATAAACAGCTACCTACGCTGCATGTTCATGTCGATGAGCTTTTATCTCTCTCCCCTCACACAAATCAGATTCTTCTGAGGAGTTCCCAGTACATTATCCTTTCCCCTGTGTAATTACCTTAACAAGCTCCAGCTGTTTTTATTCTCAGAAGGTTTTACTCCCTGATATACAGCTGCCTACCCCCTTCGTAAGTGCAGGTCCTAAATGAGCTTTTTTCTCTGTTCCCTCACCACAATCCAGATTCTTTTGGGGAGTTACCAGTACAGTAACCATACCAGGAAGTACTTAATTTATTAAGCTACTGCTTTTCTTAATCTCAGTGGAGATATTTACTGATAAACAGCTACCTACGCAGCATGTTCATGTCGTTCCTAAATGAGCTTTTATCTCTCTCCCCTCACCACAAATCAGATTCCTGTGAGGAGTTCCCAGTACATTATCCTTTCCCCTGTGTAATTACCTTAACAAGCTCCAGCTGTTTTTATTCTGAGAAGGTTTACTCCCTGATATACAGCTGTCTACCCCCTTCGTAAGTGCAGGTCCTAAATGAGCTTTTTTCTCTGTTCCCTCACCACAATCCAGATTCTTTTGGGAGTTACCAGTACAGTAACCATACCAGGAAATACTTAATTTATTAAACTACTGCTTTTCTTAATCTCAGTGGAGATATTTACTGATAAACAGCTACCTACACAGCATGTTCATGTCGTTCATAAATGAGCTTTTATCTCTCTCCCCCTCACCACAAATCAGATTCTTCTGAGGAGTTCCCAGTACATTATCCTTTCCTCTCTGTAACTACCTTAACAAGCTCCAGCTGTTTTTATTCAGAAGGTTTACTCCCTGATATACAGCTGCTTACCCCCTTCGTAAGTGCAGGTCCTAAATGAGCTTTATTCTCTCTTCCCTCACCACAATCCAGATTCTTTTTGGGAGTTACAGTACAGTAACCATACCAGGAACTACTCAATTTATTAAGCTACTGCTTTTCTTAATCTCAGTGGAGATATTTACAGATAAACAGCTACCTACGCAGCGATGTTCATGTCGTTCTTAAATGAGCTTTTATCTCTCTCCCCTCACCACAAATCAGATTCTTCTGAGGAGTTCCCAGTACATTATCCTTTCCCCTGTGTAATTACCTTAACAAGCTCCAGCTGTTTTTATTCTCAGAAGGTTTACTCCCTGATATACAGCTGCTACCCCCTTCGTAAGTGCAGGTCATAAATGAGCTTTTTTATCTGTTCCCTCACCACAATCCAGATTCTTTTGGGAAGTTACCGGTACAGTAACCATACAAGGAAGTACTTAATTTATTAAGCTCTGCTTCTCTTAATCTCAGTGGAGATATTTACTGATAAACAGCTACCTACTCAGCATGTTCATGTCGTTCCTAAATGAGCTTTTATCTCACTCCCCTCACCACAAATCAGATTCTTCTGAGGAGTTCCCCGTACATTATCCTTTCCCCTGTGTAATTACCTTACAACTCCAGCTCTTTTATTCTCAGAAGGTTTACTCCCTGATATACAGCTGCCTACCCCCTTCGTAAGTGCAGGTCCTAAATGACCTTTTTCTCTGTTCCCTTACCACACTCCAGATTCTTTTCGGAAGTTACCAGTACAGTAACCATACCAGGAAGTACTTAATTTATTAAGCTACTGCTTTTCTTAATCTCAGTGGAGATATTTTACTGATAAACAGCTACGTAGGCAGCATGTTCATGTCGTTCCTAAATGAGCTTTTATCTCTCTCCCCTCACCACAAATCAGATTCTTCTGAGGAGTTCCCCGTACATTATCCTTTCCCCTGTGTAATTACCTTAACAACTCCAGCTCTTTTTATTCTCAGAAGGTTTACTCCCTGATATACAGCTGCCTACCCCCTTCGTAAGTGCAGGTCCTAAATGACCTTTTTTCTCTGTTCCCTCACCACAATCCAGATTCTTTTGGGGAGTTACCAGTACAGTAAACCATACCAGGAGTACTTAATTATTAGCTACTGCTTTTCTTAATCTCAGTGGAGATATTTACTGATAAACAGCTACCTACGCAGCATGTTCATGTCGTTCCTAAAGTGACTTTTATCTCTCTCCACTCACCACAAATCAGATTCTTCTGAGGAGTTCCCAGTACATTATCCTTTCCCCTGTGTAATTAACTTAACAAGCTCCAGCTGTTTTTATTCTCAGAAGGTTTACTCCCTGATATACAGCTGCCTACCCCCTCGTAAGTGCAGGTCCTAATGAGCTTTTTTCTCTGTTCCCTCACCACATCCAGATTCTTTTGGGGAGTTACCAGTACAGTAACCATACCAGGAAGTACTTAATTTATTAAGCTACTGCTTTCTTAATCTCAGTGTGAATATTTACTGATAAACAGCTACTTACGCTGCATGTTCATGTCGTTCCTTAATGAGCTTTTATCTCTCTCCCCTCACCACAAATCAGATTCTTCTGAGGAGTTCCCAGTACATTATGCTTTCCCTGTGTAATTACCTTAACAAGCTCCAGCTGTTTTTATTCTCAGAAGGTTTACTCCCTGATATACAACTGCCTACCCCCTTCGTAAGTGCAGGTCCTAAATGAGCTTTTTTTCTCTGTTCCCTCACCACAATCCAGATTCTTTTGGGAGTTACCAGTACAGTAACCATACCAGGAAGTACCTAATTTATTAAGCTACTGGCATTTCTTAATCTCAGTGGAGATATTTACTGATAAACAGCTACCTACGCAGCATGTTCATGTCGTTCCTAAATGAGCTTTTATCTCTCTCCCCTCACAACAAATCAGATTCTTCTGAGGAGTTCCCATTACATTATCCCTTTCCCCTGTGTATTAACCTTAACAAGCGTCCAGCTGTTTTTATTCTCAGAAGTTTTACTCCCTGATATACAGCTGCCTACCCCTTCGTAAGTGCAGGTCCTAAATGAGCTTTTTTTCTCTGTCCCTCACCACAATCCAGATTCTTTTGGGGAGTAACCAGTACAGTAACCATACCAGGAAGTACTTAATTAATTAAGCTACTGCTTTCTTAATCTCAGTGGAGATATTTACTGATAAACAGCTACCTACGCAGCATGTTCATGTCGTTCCTAAATGAGCTTTTATCTCTCTCCCCTCACCACAAATCAGATTCTTCTGAGGAGTTCCAGTACATTATCCTTTCCCCTGTGTAATTACCTTAACAAGCTCCCAGCTGTTTTTATTCTCAGAAGGTTTACTCCCTGATATACAGCTGCCTACCCCCTTCGTAAGTGCAGGTCCTAAATGAGCTTTTTTCTCTGTTCCCTCACCACAATCCAGATTCTTTTGGGAGTTACCAGTACAGTAACCATACCAGGAAGTACTTAATTTATTAATCTACTGCTTTTCTTAATCTCAGTGGATATATTTACTGATAACAGCTACCTACGCAGCATGTTCATGTCGTTCCTAAATGAGCTTTTATCCTCTCTCCCTCACCACAAATCAGATTCTTCTGAGGAGTCCCAGTACAGTATCCTTTCCCCCTGTGTAATTACCTTAACAAGCTCCAGCTGTTTTTATTCCCAGAAGGTTTAACTCCCTGATATACAGCTGTCTACCCCCTTCGTAAGTGGCAGGTCTTAATGAGCTTTTGTCTCTATTCCCTCACCACAATCCAGATTCTTTTGGGGAGTTACCTAGTACAGTAACCATACCAGGAAGTACTTAATTTATTAAACTACTGCTTTTCTTAATCTCAGTGGAGATATTTACTGATAAACAGCTACCTACGAAGCATGCTCATGTCGTTCTTAAATGAGCTTTATCTCTCTCCCCCTCAACACAAATCAGATTCTTCTTAGGAGTTCCCAGTACATTATCCTTTCCCCTGTGTAATTACCTTAACAAGCTCCAGCTGTTTTTATTCTCAGAAGGTTTACTCCCTGATATACAGCTGTCTACCCCCTTCGTAAGTGCAGGTCCTAAATGAGCTTTTGTCTCTGTTCCCTCACCACAATCCAGATTTTCTGAGGAGTTCCCAGTACATTATCCTTTCCCCTGTGTAATTACCTTAACAAGCTCCAGCTGTTTTTATTCTCAGAAGGTTTACTCTCTGATATACAGCTGCCTAACCCCTTCGTAAGTGCAGGTCCTAAATGAGCTTTTTGTCTCTGTTCCCCTCACCACAATCCAGATTCTTTTGGGGAGTTACCAGTACAGTAACCATACAGGAAGTACTTAATTTATTAAGCTACTGCTTTCTTAATCTCAGTGGAGATAATTACTGATAAACAGCTACCTACGCAGCATGTTCATGTCGTTCCTAAATGAGCTTTTATCTCTCTCCCCTCACAACAAATCAGATTCTTCTGAGGAGTTCCCATTACATTATCCTTTCCCCTGTGTAATTACCTTAACAAGCTCCAGCTGTTTTTATTCTCAGAAGTTTTACTCCCTGATATACAGCTGCCTACCCCTTCGTAAGTGCAGGTCCTAAATGAGCTTTTTTCTCTGTTCCCTCACCCAATCAGATTCTTTTGGGGAGTAACAGTACAGTAACCATACCAGGAAGTACTTAATAATTAAGCTACTGCTTTTCTTAATCTCAGTGGAGATATTTACTGATAAACAGCTACCTACGCAGCATGTTCATGTCGTTCCTAAATGAGCTTTTATCTCTCTCCCCTCACCACAAATCAGATTCCTTCTGAGGAGTTCCCAGTACATTATCCTTTCCCCTGTGTAATTACCTTAACAAGCTCCAGCTGTTTTTATTCTCAGAAGTTTACTCCCTGATATACAGCTGCCTACCCCCTTCGTAAGTGCAGGTCCTAAATGAGCTTTTTTCTCTGTTCCCTCACCACAATCCAGATTCTTTTGGGGAGTTACCAGTACAGTAACCATAACCAGGAAGTACTTAATTTATTAATCTACTGCTTTTCCTTAATCTCAGTGGATATATTTACTGATAAACAGCTACCTACGCAGCATGTTCATGTCGTTCCTAAATGAGCTTTTATCTCTCTCCCCTCACCACAAATCAGATTCTTCTGAGGAGTTCCCAGTACAGTATCCTTTCCCCTGTGTAATTACCTTAACAAGCTCCAGCTGTTTTTTATTCCCAGAAGGTTTACTCCCTGTATACAGCTGTCTACCCCCTTCGTAAGTGCAGGTCTTAAATGAGCTTTTGTCTCTATTCCCTCACCACAATCCAGATTCTTTTGGGAGTTACCAGTACAGTAACCATACCAGGAAGTACTTAATTTATTAAACTACTGCTTTTCCTTAATCTCAGTGGAGATATTTACTGATAAACAGCTACTACGAAGCATGCTCATGTCGTTCTTAAATGAGCTTTTATCTCTCTCCCCCTCACACCAAATCAGTTCTTCTTAGGAGTTCCCATGTACATTATCCTTTCCCCTGTGTAATTACCTTAACAAGCTCCAGCTGTTTTTATTCTCAGAAGGTTTACTCCCTGATATACAGCTGTCTACCCCCTTCGTAAGTGCAGGTCCTAAATGAGCTTTTGTCTCTGTTCCCTCACCACAATCCAGATTTTTCTGAGGAGTTCCCAGTACATTATCCTTTCCCCTGTGTAATTACCTTAACAAGCTCCAGCTGTTTTTATTCTCAGAAGGTTTACTCTCTGATATACAGCTGCCTAACCCCTTCGTAAGTGCAGGTCCTAATGAGCTTTTGTCTCTGTTCCCTCACCACAATCCAGATTCTTTTGGGGAGTTACCAGTACAGTAACCATACCAGGAAGTACTTAATTATTAAGCTACTGCTTTTTCTTAATCTCAGTGGAGATAATTACTGATAAACAGCTACCTACGCAGCATGTTCATGTCGTTCCTAAATGAGCTTTTATCTCTCTCCCCTCACCACAAATCAGATTCTTCTGAGGAGTTCCCAGTACATTATCCTTTCCCCTGTGTAATTACCTTAACAAGCTCCAGCTGTTTTTATTCTCAGAAGGTTTACTCCCTGATATACAGCTGCCTACCCACTTCGTAAGTGCAGGTCCTAAATGAGCTTTTTCTCTGTTCCCTCACCACAATCAAGATTCTTTTGGGAAGTTACCAGTACAGTAACCATACCAGGAAGTACTTAATTTATTAAGCTACTGCTTTTCTTAATCGCAGTGGAGATATTTACTGATAAACAGCTACCTACGCAGCATGTTCATGTCGTTCCTAATGACCATTTATCTCTCTCCCCTCACCACAAATCAGATTCTTCTGAGGAGTTCCCCGTACATTATCCTTTCCCCTGTGTAATTACCTTAACAACTCCAGATCTTTTTATTCTCAGAAGGTTTACTCCCTGATATACAGCTGCCTACCACCTTCGTAAGTGCAGGTCTTAAATGACCTTTTTTCTCTGTTCCCTCACCACAATCCAGATTATTTTCGGAAGTTACCAGTACAGTAACCATACCAGGAAGTACTTAATTTATTAAGCTACTGCTTTTCTTAATCTCAGTGGAGATATTTACTGATAAACAGCTACTTACGCTGCATGTTCATGTCGTTACTTAATGAGCTTTTTCACTCTCCCCTCACCACAAATCAGATTCTTCTGAGGAGTTCCCAGTACATTATCTTTCCCATGTGTAATTACCTTAACAAGCTCCAACTGTTTTTATTCTCAGAAGGTTTACTCCCTGATATACAGCTGCCTACCCCCTTCGTAAGTGCAGGTCGTAAATGAGCTTTTTTCTCTGTTCCCTCACCACAATCCAGATTCTTTTGTGGAGTTACCAGTACAGTAACCATACCAGGAAGTACTTAATTTATTAAGATACTGCTTTTCTTAATCTCAGTGGAGATATTTACTGATAAACAGCTACTACGCAGCATGTTCATGGCGTTCCTAAATGAGTTTTTATCTCTCTCCCCTCACCACAAATCAGATTCCTGTGAGGAGTTCCCAGTACATTATCCTTTCCCCTGTGTAATTACCTTAACAAGCTCCAGCTGTTTTTATTCTCAGAAGGTTTACTCCCTGATATACAGCTGCCTACCCCCTTCGTAAGTGCAGGTCCTAAATGAGCTTTTTTCTCTGTTCCCTCACCACAATCCAGATTCTTTTGGGGAGTTACCAGTACAGTAACCATACCAGGAATACTTAATTTATTAATCTACTGCTTTTCTTAATCTCAGTGGATATATTACTGATAAACAGCTACCTACGCAGCATGTTCATGTCGTTCCTAAATGAGCTTTTATCTCTCTCCCCTCACCACAAATCAGATTCTTCTGAGGAGTTCCCAGTACAGTATCCTTTCCCCTATGTAATTACCTTAACAAGCTCCAGCTGTTTTTATTCTCAGAAGGTTTACTCCTTGATATACAGCTGCCTACCCCCTTCGTAAGTGCAGGTCCTAAATGAGCTTTTGTCTCTGTTCCTGGACCACAATCCAGATTCTTTTGGGGAGTTACCAGTACAGTAACCATACCAGGAAGTACTTAATTTATTAAGGACTGCTTTTCTTAATCTCAGTGGAGATATTTACTGATAAACATCTACCGACGCAGCATGTTCATGTCGTCCTAAATGAGCTTTTATCTCTCTCCCCTCACCACAAATCAGATTCTTCTGAGGAGTTCCCAATACATTATCCTTTCCCCTGTGTAATTACCTTAACAAGCTCCAGCTGGTTTATTCTCAGAAGGTTTACTCCCTGATATACAGCTGCCTACCCCCTTCGTAAGTACAGGTCCTAAATGAGCTTTTTTTTCTCTGTTCCCTCACCACAATCCAAACTCTTTTGGGGAGTTACCAGTACAGTAACCATACCAGGAAGTACTTAATTTATTAAGCTACTGCTTTTCTTAATCTCAGTGGAGATATTTACTGATAAACAGCTACCTACGCAGCATGTTCATGTCGTTCCTAAATGAGATTTTATCTCTCTCCCCTCACCACAAATCAGATTCCTCTGAGGAGTTCCCAGTACATTATCCTTTCCCCTGTGTAATTACCTTAACAACTCCAGCTGTTTTTATCTCAGAAGGTTTACTCCCTGATATACAGCTGTCTACCCCCTTCGTAAGTGCAGGTCCTAAATGAGCTTTTGTTTTCTGTTCCCTCACCACAATCCAGATTCTTTTGGGGAGTTACCAGTACAGTAACCATACCAGGAAGTACTTAATTTATTAAAGTACTGCTTTTCTTAATCTCAGTGGAGATATTTACTGATAAACAGCTACCTACGCAGCATGTTCATGTCGTTCCTAAATGAGCTTTTATCTCTCTCCCCTCACCACATATCAGATTCTTCTGAGGAGTTCCCAGTAAATTAACCTTTCCCCTGTGTAATTACCTTAACAAGCTCCAGCTGATTTATTCTCAGAAGGTTTACTCCCTGATATACAACTGCCTACCCCCTTCGTAAGTGCAGGTCCTAATTAGCATTTTTCTCTGTTCCCTCACCGCAATCCAGATTCTTTAGGGAGTTTACCAGTACAGTAACCATACCAGGAAGTACTTAATTTATTAAGCTACTGCTTTTCTTAATCTCAGTGGAGATATTTACTGATAAACAGCTACCTACGCAGCATGTTCATGTCGTTCCTAAATGAGCTTTTATCTCTCTCCCCTCACCACAAATCAGATTCTTCTGAGGAGTTCCCAGTACATTATCCTTTCCCCTGTGTAATTACCTTAACAAGCTCCAGCTGTTTTTATTCTCAGAAGGTTTACTCCCTGATATACAGCTGCCTACCCCCTTCGTGAGTGTAGGTCCTAAATGAGCTTTTTTCTCTGTTCCCGCACCACAATCCAGAATCTTTTGGGGAGTTACCAATACAGTAACCATACCAGGAAGTACTTAATTTATTAAGCTACTGCTTTTCTTAATCTCAGTGGAGATATTTACTGATAAACAGCTACCTACGCAGCATGTTCATGTCGTTCCTAAATGAGCTTTTATCTCTCTCCCCTCACCACAAATCAGATTCTTCTGAGGAGTTCCCAGTACATTATCCTTTCCCCTGTGTAATTACCTTAACAAGCTCCAGCTCTTTTTATTCTCAGAAGGTTTACTCCCTGATATACAGCTGCCTACCCCCTTCGTAAGTGCAGGTCCTAAATGAGCTTTTTTCTCTGTTCCCTCACCACAATCCAGATTCTTTTGGGGAGTTACCAGTACAGTAACCATACCAGGAAGTACTTAATTTATTAAGCTACTGCTTTTCTTAATCTCAGTGGAGATATTTACTGATAAACAGCTACCTACGCAGCATGTTCATGTCGTTCCTAAATGAGCTTTTATCTCTCTCCCCTCACCACAAATCAGATTCTTCTGAGGAGTTCCCAGTACATTATCCTTTCCCCTGTGTAATTACCTTAAAAAGCTCCAGCTGTTTTTATTCTCAGAAGGTTTACTCCCTGATATACAGCTGCCTACCCCCTTCGTAAGTGCAGGTCCTAAATGAGGTTTTTTCTATGTTCCCTCACCACAATCCAGATTCTTTTGGGGAGTTACCAGTACAGTACCCATACCAGGAAGTACTTAATTTATTAAGCTACTGCTTTTCTTAATCTCAGTGGAGATATTTACTGATAAACAGCTACGTATGCAGCATGTTCATGTCGTTCCTAAATGAGCTCTTTATCTCTCTCCCCTCACCACAAATCAGATTCTTCTGAGGAGTTCCCAGTACATTATCCTTTCCCCTGTGTAATTACCTTTATAAGCTCCAGCTGTATTTATTCTCAGAATTTTTACTCCCTGATATACAACTGCATACCCCCTTCGTAAGTGCAGGTCCTAAATGAGCTTTTTTCTCTGTTCCCTCACCACAATCCAGATTCTTTTGGGGAGTTACCAGTAGAGTAACCATACCGGGAAGTACTTAATTTATTAAGCTACTGCTTTTCTTAATCTCAGTGGAGATATTTACTGATAAACAGCTACCTATGCAGCATGTTCATGTCGTTCCTAAATGAGCTTTTATCTCTCTCCCCTCACCACAAATCAGATTCTTCTGAGGAGTTCCCAGTACATTATCCTTTCCCCTGTGTAATTACCTTAACAAGCTCCAGCTGTTTTTATTCTCAGAAGGTTTACTCCCTGATATACAGGTGCCTACCCCTTCGTAAGTGCAGGTCCTAAATGAGCTTTTATCTCTGTTCCATCACCACAATCCAGATTCTTTTGGGGAGTTACCAGTACAGTAACCATACCGGGAAGTACTTAATTTATTAAGCTACTGCTTTTCTTAATCTCAGTGGAGATATTTACTGATAAACAGCTACCTATGCAGCATGTTCATGTCGTTCCTAAATGAGCTTTTATCTCTCTCCCCTCACCACATATCAGATTCTTCTGAGGAGTTCCCAGTACATTACCCTTTCCCCTGTGTAATTACCTTAACAAGCTCCAGCTGATTTATTCTCAGAAGGTTTACTCCCTGATATACAACTGCCTACCCCCTTCGTAAGTGCAGGTCCTAAATTAGCTTTTTTCTCTGTTCCCTCACCGCAATCCAGATTCTTTAGGGGAGTTACCAGTACAGTAACCATACCAGGAACTACTTAATTTATTAAGCTACTGCTTTTCTTAATCTCAGTGGAGATATTTACTGATAAACAGCTACCTACGCAGCATGTTCATGTCGTTCCTAAATGAGCTTTTATCTCTCTCCCTCACCAAAAATCAGATTCTTCTGAGGAGTTCCCAGTACATTATCCTTTCCCCTGTGTAATTACCTTAACAAGCTCCAGCTGTTTTTATTCTCAGAAGGTTTACTCCCTGATATACAGCTGCCTACCCCCTTCGTAAGTGCAGGTCCTAAATGAGCTTTTTTCTCTGTTCCCTCACCACAATCCAGATTCTGTTGGGGAGTTACCAGTAGAGTAACCATACTAGGAAGTACTTAATTTATTAAACTACTGCTTTTCTTAATCTCTGTGGAGATATTTACTGATAAACAGCTACCTACGCAGCATGTTCATGTCGTTCCTAAATGAGCTTTATCTCTCTCCCCTCACCACAAATCAGATTCTTCTGAGGAGTTCCCAGTACATTATCCTTTCCCCTGTGTAATTACCTTAAAAAGCTCCAGCTGTTTTATTCTCAGAAGGTTTACTCCCTGATATACAGCTGCCTACCCCCTTCGTAAGTGCAGGTCCTAAATGAGGTTTTTTCTATGTTCCCTCACCACAATCCAGATTCTTTTGGGGAGTTACCAGTACAGTACCCATACCAGGAAGTACTTAATTTATTAAGCTACTGCTTTTCTTAATCTCAGTGGAGATATTTACTGATAAACAGCTACGTATGCAGCATGTTCATGTCGTTCCTAAATGAGCTTTTATCTCTCTCCCCTCACCACAAATCAGATTCTTCTGAGGAGTTCCCAGTACATTATCCTTTCCCCTGTGTAATTACCTTTATAAGCTCCAGCTGTATTTATTCTCAGAATTTTTACTCCCTGATATACAACTGCATACCCCCTTCGTAAGTGCAGGTCCTAAATGAGCTTTTTTCTCTGTTCCCTCACCACAATCCAGATTCTTTTGGGGAGTTACCAGTACAGTAACCTTACCGGGAAGTACTTAATTTATTAAGCTACTGGCTTTCTTAATCTCAGTGGAGATATTTACTGATAAACAGCTACCTATGCAGCATGTTCATGTCGTTCCTAAATGAGCTTTTATCTCTCTCCCTCACCACAAATCAGATTCTTCTGAGGAGTTCCAGTACATTATCCTTTCCCCTGTGTAATTACCTTAACAAGCTCCAGCTGTTTTTATTCTCAGAAGGTTTACTCCCTGATATACAGGTGCCTACCCCCTTCGTAAGTGCAGGTCCTAAATGAGCTTTTATCTCTGTTCCATCACCACAATCCAGATTCTTTTGGGGAGTTACCAGTACAGTAACCATACCGGGAAGTACTTAATTTATTAAGCTACTGCTGTTCTTAATCTCAGTGAGATATTTACTGATAAACAGCTACCTATGCAGCATGTTCATGTCGTTCCTAAATGAGCTTTTATCTCTCTCCCCTCACCACATATCAGATTCTTCTGAGGAGTTCCCAGTACATTACCCTTTCCCTGTGTAATTACCTTAACAAGCTCCAGCTGATTTATTCTCAGAAGGTTTACTCCCTGATATACAACTGCCTACCCCCTTCGTAAGTGCAGGTCCTAAATTAGCTTTTTTCTCTGTTCCCTCACCGCAATCCAGATTCTTTAGGGGAGTTACCAGTACAGTAACCATACCAGGAACTACTTAATTTATTAAGCTACTGCTTTTCTTAATCTCAGTGGAGATATTTACTGATAAACAGCTACCTACGCAGCATGTTCATGTCGTTCCTAAATGAGCTTTTATCTCTCTCCCCTCACCAAAAATCAGATTCTTCTGAGGAGTTCCCAGTACATTATCCTTTCCCCTGTGTAATTACCTTAACAAGCTCCAGCTGTTTTTATTCTCAGAAGGTTTACTCCCTGATATACAGCTGCCTACCCCCTTCGTAAGTGCAGGTCCTAAATGAGCTTTTTTCTCTGTTCCCTCACCACAATCCAGATTCTGTTGGGGAGTTACCAGTAGAGTAACCATACTAGGAAGTACTTAATTTATTAAACTACTGCTTTTCTTAATCTCAGTGGAGATATTTACTGATAACAGCTACCTACGCAGCATGTTCATGTCGTTCCTAATGAGCTTTTATCTCTCTCCCCTCACCACAAATCAGATTCTTCTGAGAAGTTCCCAGTACATTATCCTTTCCCGTGTGTAATTACCTTAACAAGCTCCAGCTGTTTTTATTCCTCAGAAGGTTTACTCCCTGATATACAGCTGCCTACCCCCTTCGTAAGTGCAGGTCCTAAATGAGCTTTTTCCTTGTTCCCTCACCACAATCCAGATTCTTTTGGGGAGTTACCAGTACAGTAACCATACCAGGAAGTACTTAATTTATTAAGCTACTGCTTTTCTTAATCTCAGTGGAGATATTTACTGATAACAGCTACCTACGCAGCATGTTCATGTCGTTCCTAAATGAGCTTTTATCTCTCTCCCCTCACCACAAATCAGATTCTTCTGAGGAGTTCCCAGTACAGTATCCTTTCCCCTGTGTAATTACCTTAACAAGCTCCAGCTGTTTTTATTCTCAGAAGGTTTACTCCCTGATATACAGCTGCCTAACCCCTTCGTAAGTGCAGGTCCTAAATGAGCTTTTGTCTCTGTTCCCGGACCACAATCCAGATTCTTTTGGGGAGTTACCAGTACAGTAACCATACCAGGAAGTACTTAATTTATTAAGGACTGCTTTTCTTAATCTCAGTGGAGATATTCACTGATAAACATCTACCGACGCAGCGATGTTCATGTCGTTCTAAATGAGCTTTTATCTCTCTCCCCTCACCACAAATCAGATTCTTCTGAGGAGTTCCCAGTACATTATCCTTTCCCCTGTGTAATTACCTTAACAAGCTCCAGCTGATTTATTCTCAGAAGGTTTACTCCCTGATATACAGCTGCCTACCCCTTCGTAAGTACAGTTCCTAAATGAGCTTTTTTCTCTGTTCCCTCACCACAATCCAGATTCTTTTGGGGAGTTACCAGTACAGTAACCATACCAGGAAGTACTTAATTAATTAAGCTACTGCTTTTCTTAATCTCAGTGGAGATATTTACTGATAAACAGCTACCTACGCAGAATGTTCATGTCGTTCCTAAATGAGCTTTTATCTCTCTCCCCTCACCACAAATCAGATTCCCTGAGGAGTTCCCAGTACATTATCCTTTCCCCTGTGTAATTACCTTAACAAGCTCCAGCTGTTTTTATTCTCAGAAGGTTTACTCCTGATATACAGCTGTCTACCCCCTTCGTAAGTGCAGGTCCTAAATGAGCTTTTGTTTCTGTACCCTCACCACAATCCAGATTCTGTTGGGGAGTTACCAGTAGAGTAACCATACCAGGAAGTACTTAATTTATTAAACTACTGCTTTTCTTAATCTCAGTGGAGATATTACTGATAAACAGCTACCTACGCAGCATGTTCATGTCGTTCCTAAATGAGCTTTTATCTCTCTCCCCTCACCACATATCAGATTCTTCTGAGGAGTTTCCAGTACATTACCCTTTCCCCTGTGTAATTACCTTAACAAGCTCCAGCTGATTTATTCTCAGAAGGTTTACTCCCTGATATACAACTGCCTACCCCCTTCGTAAGTGCAGGTCCTAAATTAGCTTTTTTCTCTGTTCCCTCACCGCAATCCAGATTCTTTAGGGGAGTTACCAGTACAGTAACCATACCAGGAACTACTTAATTTATTAAGCTACTGCTTGTCTTAATCTCAGTGGAGATATTTACTGATAAACAGCTACCTACGCAGCATGTTCATGTCGTTCCTAAATGAGCTTTTATCTCTCTCCCCTCACCACAAATCAGATTCTTCTGAGGAGTTCCCAGTACATTATCCTTTCCCCTGTGTAATTACCTTAACAAGCTCCAGCTGATTTATTCTCAGAAGGTTTACTCCCTGATATACACTGCCTACCCCCTTCGTAAGTGCAGTCCTAAATGAGCTTTTTTCTCTGTTCCCTCACCACAATCCAGATTCTGTTGGGGAGTTACCAGTAGAGTAACCATACTAGGAAGTACTTAATTTATTAAACTACTGCTTTTCTTAATCTCAGTGGAGATATTTACTGATAAACAGCTACCTACGCAGCATGTTCATGTCGTTCCTAAATGAGCTTTTATCTCTCTCCCCTCACCACAAATCAGATTCTTCTGAGGAGTTCCCCAGTACATTATCCTTTCCCCTGTGTAATTACCTTAACAAGCTCCAGCTGTTTTTATTGTCAGAAGGTTTACTCCCTGATATACAGCTGCCTACCCCCTTTGTAAGTGTAGGTCCTAAATGAGCTTTTTTCTCTGTTCCGGCACCACAATCCAGAATCTTTTGGGGAGTTACCAATACAGTAACCATACCAGGAAGTACCTAATTTATAAAGCTACTGCTTTTCTTAATCTCAGTGGAGATATTTACTGATAAACAGCTACCTACGCAGCATGTTCATGTCGTTCCTAAATGAGCTTTTATCTCTCTCCCCTCACCACAAATCAGATTCTTCTGAGGAGTTCCCAGTACATTATCCTTTCCCCTGTGTAATTACCTTAACAAGCTCCAGCTGTTTTTATTCTCAGAAGGTTTACTCCCTGATATACAGCTGCCTACCCCCTTCGTAAGTGCAGGTCCTAAATGAGGTTTTTTCTATGTTCCCTCACCACAATCCAGATTCTTTTGGGGAGTTACCAGTACAATACCCATACCAGGAAGTACATAATTTATTAAGCTACTGCTTTTCTTATCTCAGTGGAGATATTTACTGATAAACGCTTACGTATGCAGCATGTCATGTCGTTCCTAAATGAGCTTTCTCTCTCTCCCCTCACCACAAATCAGATTCTTCTGAGGAGTTCCCAGTACATTATCCTTTCCCCTGTGTAATTACGTTTATAAGCTCCAGCTGTATTTATTCTCAGAATTTTTACTCCCTGATATACAACTGCATACCCCCTCGTAAGTGCAGGTCCTAAATGAGCTTTTTTCTCGTTCCCTCACCACAATCCAGATTCTTTTGGGGATTTACAGTACAGTAACCATACCGGGAAGTACTTAATTTATTAAGCTACTGCTTTTCTTAATCTCAGTGGAGATATTTACTGATAAACCAGCTACCTATGCAGCATGTTCATGTCGTTCCTAAATGAGCTTTTATCTCTCTCCCCTCACCACAAATCAGATTCTTCTGAGGAGTTCCCAGGTACATTATCCTTTCCCCTGTGTAATTACCTTAACAAGCTCCAGCTGTTTTTATTCTCAGAAGGTTTACTCCCTGATATACAGGTGCCTACCCCCTTCTTAAGTGCAGGTCCTAAATGAGCTTTTATCTCTGTTCCATCACCACAATCCAGATTCTTTTGGGGAGTTACCAGTACAGTAACCATACCGGGAAGTACTTAATTTATTAAGCTACTGCTTTTCTTAATCTCAGTGGAGATATTTACTGATAAACAGCTACCTATGCAGCATGTTCATGTCGTTCCTAAATGAGCTTTTATCTCTCTCCCCTCACCACAATCAGATTATTCTGAGGAGTTCCCAGTACATTATCCTTTCCCTTGTGTAATTACCTTAACAAGCTCCAGATGTTTTTATTCTCAGAAGGTTTACTCCCTGATATACAGCTGCCTACCCCCTTCGTAAGTGCAGGTCCTAAATGAGCTTTTTTCTCTTTTCCATCACCACAATCCAGATTCTTTTGGGGAGTTACCAGTACAGTAACTATACCGGGAAGTACTAATTTATTAAGCTACTGCTTTTCTTAATCTCAGTGGAGATATTTACTGATAAACAGCTACCTACGCAGCATGTTCATGTCGTTCCTAAATGAGATTTTATCTCTCTCCCTTCACCACAAATCAGATTCTTCTGAGGAGTTCCCAGTACATTATCCTTTCCCCTGTGTAATTACCTTAACAAGCTCCAGCTGTTTTTATTCTCAGAAGGTTTACTCCCTGATATACTGCGCCTACCCCCTTCGTAAGTGCAGGTGCTAAATGAGCTTTTTTCTCTGTTCCCTCACCACAATCCAGATTCTTTTGGGGAGTTACCAGTACAGTAACCATACCAGGAAGTACTTAATTTATTAAGCTACTGCTTTTCTTAATCTCAGTGGAGATATATACTGATAAACAGCTACCTACGCAACATGTTCATGTCATTCCTAAATGAGCTTTTATCTCTCTCCCCTCACCACAAATCAGATTCTTCTGAGGACTTTCCAGTACATTATCCTTTCCCCTGTGTAATTACCTTAACAAGCTCCAGCAGTTTTTATTCTCAGAAGGTTTACTCCGTGATATACAGCTGCCTACCCCCTTCGTAAGTGCAGGTCCTAAATGAGCTTTTTTCTCTGTTCCCTCACCACAATCCAGATTCTTTTGGGGAGTTACCAGTACAGTAACCATACCAGGAAGTACTTAATTTATTAAGCTACTGCTTTCTTAATATCAGTGGAGATATTTACTGATAAACAGCTACGCATGCAGCATGTTCATGTCGTTCCTAAATGACCTTTTATCTCTCTCCCCTCACCACAAATCAGATGCTTCTGAGGTGTTTCCATTACATTATCCTTTCCCCTGTGTAATTACCTTAGCAAGCTCCAGCTGTTTTTATTCTCAGAAGGTTTACTCCCTGATATACTGCTGCCTACCCCCTTCGTAAGTGCAGGTCCTAAATGAGCTTTTTTCTCTGTTCCCTCACCACATCCAGATTCTTTTGGGGAGTTACCAGTACAGTAACCATACCAGGAAGTACTTAATTTATTATGCTACTGCTTTTCTTAATCTCAGTGGAGATATTTACTGATAAACAGCTACCTACGCAGCATGTTCATGTCGTTCCTAAATGAGCTTTTATCTCTCTCCCCTCACCACAAATCAGATTCTTCTGAGCAGTTCCCAGTGCATTATCGTTTCCCCTGTGTAATTACCTTAACAAGCTCCAGCTGGTTTTTATTCTCAGAAGGTTTACTCCCGGATATACAGATGCCTAACCCCTTCGTAAGTGCAGGTCTTAATTTTGCTTTTTTCTCTGTTCGCTCACCACAATCCAGATTCTTTTGGGGAGTTACCAGTACAATAACCATACCAGGAAGTACTTAATTCATTAATCTACTACTTTTCTTAATCTCAGTGGAGATATTTACTGATAAACAGCTACCTACGCAGGATGTTCATGTCGTTCCTAAATGAGCTTTTATCTCTCTCCCCTCACCACAAATCAGATTCTTCTGAGGAGTTCCCAGTGCATTATCGTTTCCCCTGTGTAATTACCTTAACAAGCTCCAGCTGTTTTTATTCTCAGAAGGTTTACTCCCTGATATAACAGCTGCCTAACCCCTTCGTAAGTGTAGGTCTTAATTTTGCTTTTTTATCTGTTCGCTCACCACAATCCAGATTCATTTGGGGAGTTACCAGTACAGTAACCATACCAGGAAGTACTTAATTTATTAAGCTACTGCTTCTCTTAATCTCAGTGGAGATATTTACTGATAAACAGCTACCTACGCAGCATGTTCATGTCGTTCCTAAATGAGCTTTTATCTCTCTCCCCTCACCACAAATCAGATTCTTCTGAGGAGTTCCCAGTACATTATCCTTTTCCTGTGTAATTACTTAACAAGCTCCATCTATTTTTATTCTCAGAAGGTTTACTCCCTGATATACAGCTGTCTACCCCCTTCGCAAGTGCAGGTCCTAAAATGAGCTTTTTTCTCTGTTCCCTCACCACAATCCAGATACTTTTGGGGAGTTACCAGTACAGTATCCATACCAGGAATTACTTAATTAATTAAGCTACTGCTTCTCTTAATCTCAGTGGAGATATTTACTGATAAACAGCTACCTACGCAGCATGTTCATGTCTTTCCTAAATGAGCTTTTATCTCTCTCCCCTCACCACAAATCAGATTCTTCTGAGGAGTTCCAGTACATTATCCTTTCCCCTGTGTAATTACCTTAACAAGCTCCAGCTGTTTTTATTCTCAGAAGCGATACTCCCTGATATACAGCTGCCTACCCCCTCGTAATTGCAGGTCCTATATGAGCTTTTTTCTATGTTCCCTCACCACAATCCAGATTCTTTTGGGGAGTTACCAGTACAGTATCCATACCAGGAAGTACTTAATTTATTAAGCTACTGATTTCTTAATCTCAGTGGAGACATTTACTGATAAACAGCTACCTACGCAGCATGTTCATGTCGTTCCTAAATGAGGTTTTATCTCTCTCCCCTTACCACAAATCAGATTCTTCTGAGGAGTTCCCAGTACATTATCCTTTCCGCTGTGTAATTACCTTAACAAGCTCCAGCTGTTTTTATTCTCAGAAGAGATACTGTCTGATATACAGCTGCCTACCCCCTTCGTAATTGCAGGTCCTAAATGAGCTTTTTTTCTCTGTTCCCTCACCACAATCCAGATTCTTTTGGGGAGTTACCAGTACAGTAACCATACCAGGAAGTACTTAATTTATTAAGCTACTGCTTCTCTTAATTTCAGTGGAGATATTTACTGATAAACAGCTACCTACGCAGCATGTTCATGTCGTTCCTAAATGAGCTTTTATCTCTCTCCCCTCACCACAAATCAGATTCTTCTGAGGGGTTCCCAGTACATTATCCTTTCTCCTGTGTAATTACCTGAACAAGCTCCAGCTGTTTTTATTCTCAGAAGTTTACTACCTGATATACAGCTGCCTACCCCCTTCGAATTGCACGTCCTAAATGAGCTTTTTTCTCTGTTCCCTCACCACAATCAAGATTCTTTTGGGGAGTTACCAGTACAGTAACCATACCAGGAAGTACTTAGTTAATTAAGCTACTGCTTTTCTTAATCTCAGTGGAGATATTTACTGATAAACAGCTACCTACGCAGCATGTTCATGTCGTTCCTAAATGAGCTTTTTTCTCTCTCCCCTCACCACAATCCAGATTCATTTGGGGAGTTACCAGTACAGTAACCATACCAGGAAGTACTTAATTTATTAAGCTACTGCTTCTCTTAATTTCAGTGGAGATATTTACTGATAAACAGCTACCTACGCAGCATGTTCATATCGTTCTTAAATGAGCTTTTATCTCTCTCTCCTCACCACAAATCAGATTCTTCTGAGGAGTTCCCAGTACATTATCCTTTCCCCCTGTGTAATTACCTTAACAAGCTCCAGCTGTTTTTATTCTCAGAAGGTTTACTCCCTGATATACAGCTGCCTACCACCTTCATAAGTGCAGGTCCTAAATGAGCTTTTTTCTCTGTTCCCTCACCACAATCCAGATTCTTTTGGGGAGTTACCAGTACAGTAACCATACCAGGAAGTGCTTAATTTATTAAGTTACTGCTTTTCTTAATCTCAGTGGAGATATTTTACTGATAACAGCTACCTACGCAGCATGTTCATGTCGTTCCTAAATGAGCTTTTATCTCTCTCCCCTCACCACAAATCAGATTCTTCTGAGGAGTTCCCAGTACATTATCCTTTCCCGGGTGTAATTACCTGACAAGCTCCAGCGTTTTTATTCTCAGAAGGTTTACTCCCTGATATACAGCTGCCTATCCCCTTCGTATTGCACGTCCTAAATGAGCTTTTTTCTCTGTTCCCTCACCACAATCAAGATTCTTTTGGGGAGTTACCAGTACAGTAACCATCCCAGGAAGTACTTAGTAATTAAGCTACTGCTTTTCTTAATCTCAGTGGAGATATTTACTGAAAAACAGCTACCTACGCAGCATGTTCATGTCGTTCCTAAATGAGCTTTTATCTCTCTCCCCCTCACCACAAATCAGATTCTTCTGAGGAGTTCCAGTACATTATCCTTTCCCCTGTGTAATTACCTGAACAAGCTCCAGCTGTTTTTATTCTCAGAAGGTTTACTCCCTGATATACAGGTGCCTACCCCCTTCGTAAGTGCAGGTCCTAAATGAGCTTTTTTCTCTGTTCCCTCACCACAATCAAGATTCTTTTGGGGAGTTACCAGTACAGTTACCATACCAGAAGTATTTAATTAACTAAGCTACTGCTTTTCTTAATCTCAGTGGAGATATTACTGATAAACAGCTACCTACGCAGCATGTTCATGTCGTTCCTAAATGAGCTTTTATCTCTCTCCCCTCACCACAAATCAGATTCTTCTGAGGAGTTCCCAGTACATTATCCTTTCCCCTGTGTAATTACCTTAACAAGCTCCATCTGTTTTTATTCTCAGAAGGTTTACTCCCTGATATACAGCTGCCTACCCCCTTCGAATTGCACGTCCTAAATGAGCTTTTTCTCTGTTCCCTCACCACAATCCAGATTCTTTTGGGGAGTTACCAGTACAGTAACCATACCAGGAAGTACTTTATTTATCAAGATAATGCTTTTCTTAATCTCAGTGGAGATATTTACTGATAAACAGCTACCTATGCAGCATGTTCAGGTCGTTCCTAAATGAGCTTTTATCACTCTCCCCTCACCACAAATCAGATTCTTCTGAGGAGTTCCCAGTACATTATCCTTTCCCCTGTGTAATTACCTTAACAAGCTCCAGCTGTTTTTATTCTCAGAAGGTTTACTCTCTGATATACAGCTGCCTACCCCCTTCGTAAGTGCAGGTCCTAAATGAGCTTTTTCCTCTGTTCCCTCACCACAATCCAGATTCTTTTGGGGTGTTACCAGTACAGTAACCATACCAGGACGTAATTAATTCATTAAGCTACTGCTTTTCTTAATCTCAGTGGAGATATTTACTGATAAACAGCTACCTACGCAGCATGTTCATGTCGTTCCTAAATGAGCTTTTATCTCTCTCCCCTCACCACAATCAGATTCTTCTGAGGAGTTTCCATTACATTATCCTTTCCCCTGTGTAATTACCTTAACAAGCTCCAGCTGTTTTTATTCTCAGAAGGTTTACTCCCTGATATAGAGCTGCCTACTCCCTTCGTAAGTGCAGGTCCTAAATGAGCTTTTTTCTCTGTTCCCTCACCACAATCCAGATTCTTTTGGGGAGTTACCAGTACAGTAACCATACCAGGAAGTACTTAATTTATTATGCTACTGCTTTTCTTAATCTCAGTGGAGATATTTACTGATAAACAGCGACCTACGCAGCATGTTCATGTCGTTCCTAAATGAGCTTTTATCTCTCTCCCCTCACCACAAATCAGATTCTTCTGAGCAGTTCCCAGTGCATTATCGTTTCCCCTGTGTAATTACCTTAACAAGCTCCAGCTGTTTTTATTCTCAGAAGGTTTACTCCCTGATATACAGCTGCCTAACCCCTTCGTAAGTGCAGGTCTTAATTTTGCTTTTTTCTCTGTTCGCTCACCACAATCCAGATTCTTTTGGGGAGTTACCAGTATAATAACCATACCAGGAAGTACTTAATTCATTAATCTACTACTTTTCTTAATCTCAGTGAGATATTTATGATAAACAGCTACCTACGCAGCATGTTCATGTCGTTCCTAAATGAGCTTTTATCTCTCTCCGCTCACCACAAATCACATTCTTCTGAGGAGATCCCAGTACATTATCCTTTCCCCTGTGTAATTACCTTAGCAAGCTCCAGCTGTTTTTATTCTCAGAAGGTTTACTCCCTGATATACAGCTGTCTACCCCCTTCGTAAGTGCAGGTCCTAAATGAGCTTTTTTCTCTGTTCCTCAAAATAATCCAGATTCTTTTGGGGAGTTACCAGTACAGTAACCATACCAGGAAGTACTTAATTTATTAAGCTACTGCTTTTCTTAATCTCAGTGGAGATATTTACTGATAAACAGCTACCTACGCAGCATGTTCATGTCGTTCCTAAATGAGCTTTTATCTCTCACCCCTCACCATAAATCAGATTCTTCTAAGGAGTTTCCCAGTACATTATCCTTTCCCCTGTGTAATTACCTTAACAAGCTCCAGCTGTTTTTATTCTCAGAAGGTTTACTCCCTGATATACAGCTGCCTACCCCCTTCGTAAGTGCAGGTCCTAAATGAGCTTTTTTCTCTGTTCCCTCACCACAATCCAGATTCTTTTGGGGAGTTACCAGTACAGTAACCATACCAGGAAGTACTTAATTTATTAAGCTACTGCTTTTCTTAATCTCAGTGGAGATATTTACTGATAAACAGCTACCTACGCAGCATGTTCATGTCGTTCCTAAATGAGCTTTTATCTCTCTCCCCTCACCACAAATCAGATTCTTCTGAGGAGTTCCCAGTACATTATCCTTTCCTCTATGTAATTACCTTAACAAGCTCCAGCTGTTTTTATTCTCAGAAGGTTTACTCCCTGATATACAGCTGCCTACCCCCTTCGTAAGTGCAGGTCCTAAATGAGCTTTTCTCTCTGTTCCCTCACCACAATCCAGATTCTTTTGGGGAGTTACCAGTACAGTAACCATACCAGGAAGTACTTAATTTATTAAGCTACTGCTTTTCTTAATCTCAGTGGAGATATTTACTGATAAACAGCTACCTACGCAGCATGTTCATGTCGTTCCTAAATGAGCTTTTATCTCTCTCCCCTCACCATAAATCAGATTCTTCTACGGAGTTCCCAGTACATTATCCTTTCCCCTGTGTAATTACCTTAACAAGCTCCAGCTGTTTTTATTCTCAGAAGGTATACTCCCTGATATACACCTGCCTACCCTCTTCGTAAGTGCAGGTCCTAAATGAGCTTTTTTCTCTGTTCCCTCACCTCAATCCAGATTCTTTTGGGGAGTTACCATTACAGTAACCATACCAGGAAGTACTTAATTTATTAAGCTACTGCTTTTCTTAATCTCAGTGGAGATATTTACTGATAAATAGCTACCTACGCAGCATGTTCATGTCGTTCCTAAATGAGCTTTTATCTCTCTCCCTCACCATAAATCAGATTCTTCTACGAGTTCCCAGTACATTATCCTTTCCCCTGTGTAATTACCTTAACAAGCTCCAGCTGTTTTTATTCTCAGAAGGATTATCCCCTGATATACACCTGCCTAACCTCTTCGTAAGTGCAGGTCCTAAGTGAGCTTTTTTCTCTGTTCCCTCACCACAATCCAGATTCTTTTGGGGATTTACCAGTACAGTAACCATACCAGGAAGTACTTAATTTATTAAGCTACTGCTTTTCTTTAATCTCAGTGGAGATATTTACTGATAAACAGCTACCTACGCAGCATGTTCATGTCGTTCCTAAATGAGCTTTTATCTCTCTCCCCTCACCATAAATCAGATTCTTCTAAGGAGTTCCCAGTACATTATCCTTTCCCCTGTGTAATTACCTTAACAAGCTCCAGCTGTTTTTATTCTCAGAAGGTTTACTCCTGATATACAGCTGCTACCCCCTTCGTAAGTGCAGGTCCTAAATGAGCTTTTTTCTCTGTTCCCTCACCACAATCCAGATTCTTTTGGGGACTTACCAGTACAGTAACCATACCAGGACGTACTTAATTTATTAAGCTACTGCTTTTCTTAATCTCAGTGGAGATATTTACTGATAAACAGCTACCTACGCAGCATGTTCATGTCGTTCCTAAATGAGCTTTTATCTCTCTCCCCTCACCACAAATCAGATTCTTCTGAGGAGTTCCCAGTACATTATCCTTTCCCCTATGTAATTACCTTAACAAGCTCCAGCTGTTTTTATTCTCAGAAGGTTTACTCCCTGATATACAGCTGCCTACCCCCTTCGTAAGTGCAGGTCCTAAATGAGCTTTTCTCTCTGTTCCTCACCACAATCCAGATTCTTTTGGGGAGTTACCAGTACAGTAACCATACCAGGAAGTACTTAATTTATTATGCTACTGCTTTTCTTAATCTCAGTGGAGATATTTACTGATAAACAGCTACCTACGCAGCATGTTCATGTCGTTCCTAAATGAGCTTTTATCTCTCTCCCCTCACCACAAATCAGATTCTTCTGAGCAGTTCCCAGTGCATTATCGTTTCCCCTGTGTAATTACCTTAACAAGCTCCAGCTGTTTTTATTCTCAGAAGGTTTACTCCCTGATATACAGATGCCTAACCCCTTCGTAAGTGCAGGTCTCAATTTTGCTTTTTTCTCTGTTCGCTCACCACAATCCAGATTCTTTTGGGTAGTTACCAGTACAATAACCATACCAGGAAGTACTTAATTCATTAATCTACTACTTTTCTTAATCTCAGTGGAGATATTTACTGATAAACAGCTACCTACGCAGGATGTTCATGTCGTTCCTAAATGAGCTTTTATCTCTCTCCCCTCACCACAAATCAGATTCTTCTGAGGAGTTCCCAGTGCATTATCGTTTCCCCTGTGTAATTACCTTAACAAGCTCCAGCTGTTTTTTATTCTCAGAAGGTTTACTCCCTGATATACAGCTGCCTAACCCCTTCGTAAGTGTAGGTCTTAATTTTGCTTTTTTCTCTGTTCGCTCACCAGAATCCAGAT
>NW_025957148.1:0-33199 GCF_023159225.1 Perognathus longimembris pacificus | reverse complement strand
CTGATTTGTGGTGAGGGGAGAGAGATAAAAGGTCATTTAGGAACGACATGAACATGCTGCGTAGGTAGCTGTTTATCAGTAAATATCTCCAGTGTGATTAAGAAAAGCAGTAGCTTAATAAATTAAGTACTTCCTGGTATGGTTACTGTACTGGTAATTCCCCAAAAGAATATGGATTTTGATGAGGGAATAGAGAAAAAAGCTCATTTAGGACCTGCATTTACGAAGGGGGTAGGCATCTGTATATCAGGAAGTAAACCTTCTGAGAATAAAAACAGCTGGAGCTTGTTAAGGTAATTACACAGGGGAAAGGATAATGTACTGGGAACTCCTCAGAAGAATCTGATTTGTGGTGAGGGGAGAGAGATAAAAGCTCATTTAGGAACGACATGAACATGCTGCGTAGGTAGCTGTTTATCAGTAAATATCTCCAGTGAGATTAAGAAAAGTAGTAGCTTAATAAATTAAGTACTTCCTGGTATGGTTACTGTACTGGTAATTCCCAAAAGAATATGGATTTTGGTGAGGGATTAGAGAAAAAAGCTCATTTAGGACCTGCATTTACGAAGGGGGTAGGCATCTGTATATCAGGGAGTAAACCTTCTGAGAATAAAAACAGCTGGAGCTTGTTAAGGTAATTACACAGGGGAAAGGATAATGTACTGGGAACTCCTCAGAAGAATCTGATTTGTGGTGAGGGGAGAGAGATAAAAGCTCATTTAGGAACGACATGAACATGCTGCGTAGGTAGCTGTTTATCAGTAAATATCTCCACTGAGATTAAGAAAAGCAGTAGCTTAATAAATTTAGTACTTCCTGGTATGGTTACTGTAATGGTAACTCCCCAAAAGAATCTGGATTGTGTTGAGGGAACAGAGAAAAAAGCTCATTTAGGACCTGCACTTACGAAGGGGGTAGGCAGCTGTATATCAGGGAGTAAACCTTCTGAGAATAAAAGCAGCTGGAGCTTGTTAAGGTAATTACACAGGGGAAAGGATAATGTACTGGGAACTCCTCAGAAGAATCTGATTTGTGGTGAGGGGAGAGAGATAAAAGCTCACTTAGGAACGACATGAACATGCTGCGTAGGTAGCTGTTTATCAGTAAATATCTCCACTGAGATTAAGAAAAGCAGTAACTTAATAAATTAAGTACTTCCTGGTATGGTTACTGTACTGGTAACTCCCCAAAAGAATCTGGATTGTGGTGAGGGAACAGAGAAAAAAGCTCATTTAGGACCTGCACTTACGAAGGGGGTAGGCAGATGTATATCAGGGAGTAAACCTTCTGAGAATAAAAACAGTTGGAGCTTGTTAAGGTAATTACACAGGGGAAAGGATAATGTACTGGGAACTCCTCAGAATAATCTGATTTGTGGTGAGGGGAGAGAGAAAAAGCTTATTTAGGAACGACATAAACATGCTGCATACGTAGCTGTTTATCAGTAAATATCTCCACTGAGATTAAGAAAAGCAGTAGCTTAATAAATTAAGTACTTCCTGGTATGGTTACTGTACTGGTAACTCCCAAAAGAATCTGGATTGTGGTGAGGGAACAGAGAAAAAAGCTCATTTAGGACCTGCACTTACGAAGGGGGTAGGCAGCTGTATATCAGGGAGTAAACCTTCTGAGAATAAAAACAGCTGGAGCTTGTTAAGGTAATTACACAGGGGAAAGGATAATGTACTGGGAACTCCTCAGATGAATCTGATTTGTGGTGAGGGGAGAGAGATAAAAGCTCATTTAGGAACGATATGAACATGCTGCGTAGGTAGCTGTTTATCAGTAAATATCTCCACTGAGATTAAGAAAAGCAGTAGCTTAATGAATTAAGTACTTCCTGGTATGGTTACTGTACTGGTAACTCCCCAAAAGAATCGGGATTGTGGTGAGGGAACAGAGAAAAAAGCTCATTTAGGACCTGCACTTACGAAGGGGGTAGGCAGCTGTATATCAGGGAGTAAACCTTCTGAGAATAAAAAGAGCTGGAGCTTGTTAAGGTAATTACACAGGGGAAAGGATAATGTACTGGGAACTCCTCAGAAGATTCTGATTTGTGGTGAGGGGAGAGAGATAAAAGCTCATTTAGGAACGACATGAACATGCTGAGTAGGTAGCTGTTTATCAGTAAATATCTCCACTGAGATTAAGAAAAGCAGTGCTTAATAAATTAAGTACTTCCTGGTATCGTTACTGTACTGGTAACTACCGAAAAGAATCTGGATTGTGGTGAGGGAACAGAGAAAAAATCTCATTTAGGACCTGCACTTACGAAGGGGGTAGGCAGCTGTATATCAGGGAGTAAACCATCTGAGAATAAAAACAGCTGGAGCTTGTTAAGGTAATTACACAGGGGAAAGGATAATGTACTGGGAACTCCTCAGAAGAATCTGATTTGTGGTGAGGGGAGAGAGATAAAAGCTCATTTAGGAACGACATGAACATGCTGCGTACGTAGCTGTTTATCAGTAAATATCTCCACTGAGATTAAGAAAATCAGTAGCATAATAAATTAAGTACTTCCTGGTATGGTTACTCTACTGGTAACTCCCCAAAAGAATGTGGATTGTGGTGAGGTAACAGAGAAAAAAGCTCATTTAGGACCTACACTTACGAAGGGGGTAGGCAGCAGTATATCAGGGAGTAAACCTTCTGAGAATAAAAACAGCTGGAGCTTGTTAAGGTAATTACACAGGGGAAAGGATAGTGTACTGGGAACTCCTCAGAAGAATCTGATTTGTGGTGAGGGGAGAGAGATAAAAGCCCATTTAGGAACAACATGAACATGCTGCGTAGGTAGCTGTTTATTAGTAAATATCTCCACTGAGATTAAGAAAAGCAGTAGCTTAATAAATTAAGTACTTCCGGGTATGGTTACTGTACTGGTAACTCCCCAAAAGAATCTGGATTGTGGTGAGGGAACAGAGAAAAAAGCTCATTTGGAACCTGCACTTACGAAGGGGGTAGGCAGCTGTATATCAGGGAGTAAACCTTCGGAGAATAAAAACAGCTGGAGCTTGTTAAGGTAATTACACATGGGAAAGGATAATGTACTGGGAACTCCTCAGAAGAATCTGATTTGTGGTTAGCGGAGAGAGCTAAAAGCTCATTTAGGAACGACATGAACATGCTGCATAGGTAGCTGTTTATCAGTAAATATCTCCACTGAGATTAAGAAAAGCAGTAGCTTAATAAATTAAGTACTTCCTGGTATGGTTACCGTACTAGTAACTCCCCAAAAGAATCTGGATTGTGGTGAGGGAACAGAGAAAAAAGCTCATTTAGGACCTGCACTTACGAAGGGGGTAGGCAGATGTATATCAGGGAGTAAACCTTCTGAGAATAAAAACAGTTGGAGCTTGTTAAGGTAATTACACAGGGAAAGGATAATGTACTGGGAACTCCTCAGAATAATCTGATTTGTGGTGAGGGGAGAGAGAAAAAGCTTATTTAGGAACGACATAAACATGCTGCATACGTAGCTGTTTATCAGTAAATATCTCCACTGAGATTAAGAAAAGCAGTAGCTTAATAAATTAAGTACTTCCTGGTATGGTTACTGTACTGGTAACTCCCCAAAAGAATCTGGATTGTGGTGAGGGAACAGAGAAAAAAGCTCATTTAGGACCTGCACTTACGAAGGGGGTAGGCAGCTGTATATCAGGGAGTAAACCTTCTGAGAATAAAAACAGCTGGAGCTTGTTAAGGTAATTACACAGGGAAAGGATAATGTACTGGGAACTCCTCAGATGAATCTGATTTGTGGTGAGGGGAGAGAGATAAAAGCTCATTTAGGAACGATATGAACATGCTGCGTAGGTAGCTGTTTATCAGTAAATATCTCCACTGAGATTAAGAAAAGCAGTAGCTTAATGAATTAAGTACTTCCTGGTATGGTTACTGTACTGGTAACTCCCCAAAAGAATCGGGATTGTGGTGAGGGAACAGAGAAAAAAGCTCATTTAGGACCAGCACTTACGAAGGGGGTAGGCAGCTGTATATCAGGGAGTAAACCTTCTGAGAATAAAAAGAGCTGGAGCTTGTTAAGGTAATTACACAGGGGAAAGGATAATGTACTGGGAACTCCTCAGAAGATTCTGATTTGTGGTGAGGGGAGAGAGATAAAAGCTCATTTAGGAACGACATGAACATGCTGAGTAGGTAGCTGTTTATCAGTAAATATCTCCACTGAGATTAAGAAAAGCAGTGCTTAATAAATTAAGTACTTCCTGGTATCGTTACTGTACTGGTAACTACCGAAAAGAATCTGGATTGTGGTGAGGGAACAGAGAAAAAATCTCATTTAGGACCTGCACTTACGAAGGGGGTAGGCAGCTGTATATCAGGGAGTAAACCATCTGAGAATAAAAACAGCTGGAGCTTGTTAAGGTAATTACACAGGGGAAAGGATAATGTACTGGGAACTCCTCAGAAGAATCTGATTTGTGGTGAGGGGAGAGAGATAAAAGCTCATTTAGGAACGACATGAACATGCTGCGTACGTAGCTGTTTATCAGTAAATATCTCCACTGAGATTAAGAAAATCAGTAGCATAATAAATTAAGTACTTCCTGGTATGGTTACTCTACTGGTAACTCCCCAAAAGAATGTGGATTGTGGTGAGGTAACAGAGAAAAAAGCTCATTTAGGACCTACACTTACGAAGGGGGTAGGCAGCAGTATATCAGGGAGTAAACCTTCTGAGAATAAAAACAGCTGGAGCTTGTTAAGGTAATTACACAGGGGAAAGGATAGTGTACTGGGAACTCCTCAGAAGAATCTGATTTGTGGTGAGGGGAGAGAGATAAAAGCCCATTTAGGAACAACATGAACATGCTGCGTAGGTAGCTGTTTATTAGTAAATATCTCCACTGAGATTAAGAAAAGCAGTAGCTTAATAAATTAAGTACTTCCGGGTATGGTTACTGTACTGGTAACTCCCCAAAAGAATCTGGATTGTGGTGAGGGAACAGAGAAAAAAGCTCATTTGGAACCTGCACTTACGAAGGGGGTAGGCAGCTGTATATCAGGGAGTAAACCTTCGGAGAATAAAAACAGCTGGAGCTTGTTAAGGTAATTACACATGGGAAAGGATAATGTACTGGGAACTCCTCAGAAGAATCTGATTTGTGGTTAGCGGAGAGAGCTAAAAGCTCATTTAGGAACGACATGAACATGCTGCATAGGTAGCTGTTTATCAGTAAATATCTCCACTGAGATTAAGAAAAGCAGTAGCTTAATAAATTAAGTACTTCCTGGTATGGTTACCGTACTAGTAACTCCCCAAAAGAATCTGGATTGTGGTGAGGGAACAGAGAAAAAAGCTCATTTAGGACCTGCACTTACGAAGGGGGTAGGCAGCTTTATATCAGGGAGTAAACTTTCTGAGAATAAAAACAGCTGGAGCTGGTTAAGGTAATTACACAGGGGAAAGGATAATGTACTGGGAACTCCTCAGAAGAATCTGATTTGGGGTGAGGGGAGAGAGATAAAAGCTCATTTACGAACGACATGAACATGCTGCATAGGTAGCTGTTTATCAGTAAATATCTCCACTGAGATTAAGAAAAGCAGTAGCTTAATAAATTAAGTACTTCCTGGTATGGTTACTGTACTGGTAACTCCCCAAAAGAATCTGGATTGTGGTGAGGGAACAGAGAAAAAAGCTCATTTATGACCTGCACTTACGAAGGGGGTAGGCAGCTGTATATCAGGGAGTAAACCTTCTGAGAATAAAAACAGCTAGAGCTTGTTAAGGTAATTACACATGGGAAAGGATAATGTACTGGGAACTCCTCAGAAGAATCTGATTTGTGGTGAGTGGAGAGAGATAAAAGCTCATTTAGGAACGACATGAACATGCTGCGTAGGTAGCTGTTTATCAGTAAATATCTCCACTGAGATTAAGAAAAGCAGTAGCTTAATAAATGAAGTAGTTCCTGGTATGGTTACTGTACTGGTAACTCCCCAAACGAATCTGGATTGTGGTGAGGGAACAGAGAAAAAAGCTCATTTAGGACCTGCACTTACGAAGGGGGTAGGCAGATGTATATCATTGAGTAAACCTTCTGAGAATAAAAACAGCTGGAGCTTGTTAAGGTAATTACACAGGGGAAAGGATAATGTACTGGGAACTCCTCAGAAGAATCTGATTTGCGGTGAGGGGAGATAGATAAAAGCTCATTTAGGAACGACATGAACATGCTGCGTAGGTAGATGTTTATCAGTAAATATCTCCACTGAGATTAAGAAAAGCAGTAGCTTAATAAATTAAGTACTTCCTGGTATGGTTACTGTACTGGTAACTCCCCAGAAGAATCTGGATTGTGGTGAGGGAATAGAGAAAAAAGCTCATTTAGGACCTGCACTTACGAAGGGGGTAGGAAGCTGTATATAAGGGAGTAAACCTTCTGAGAATAAAAACAGCTGGAGCTTGTTAAGGAAATTACACAGGGGAAAGCATAATGTACTGGAAACTCCTCTGAAGAATCTGATTTGTGGTGAGGGGAGAGAGATAAAAGCTCATTTAGGAACGACATGAACATGCTGCGTAGGTAGCTGTTTATCAGTAAATATCTCCACTGAGATTAAGAAAAGCAGTAGCCTAATAAATGAAGTACTTCCTGGTATGGTAACTGTACTGGTAACTCCTCAAAAGAATCTGGATTGTGATGAGGGAACAGAGAAAAAAGCTCATTTAGGACCTGCACTTACGAAGGGGGTAGGCAGCTGTATATCACGGAGTAAACCTTCTGAGAATAAAACCAGCTGGAGCTTGTTAAGTTAATTACACAGGGGAAAGGATAATGTACTGCGAACTCCTCCGAAGAATCTGATTTGTGGTGAGGGGAGAGAGATAAAAGCTCATTTAGGAACGACATGAACATGCTGCTTAGGTAGCTGTTTATCAGTAAATATCTCCACTGAGATTAAGAAAAGCAGTAGCTTAATAAATTAAGTACTTCCTGGTATGGTTACTGTACTGGTAACTCCCCAAAAGAATCTGGATTGTGGTGAGGGAACAGAGAAAAAAGCTCATTTAGGACCTGCACTTACGAAGGGGGTAGGAAGCTGTATATAAGGGAGTAAACCTTCTGAGAATAAAAACAGCTGGAGCTTGTTAAGGAAATTACACAGGGGAAAGGATAATGTACTGGAAACTCCTCTGAAGAATCTCATTTGTGGTGAGGGGAGAGAGATAAAAGCTGATTTAGGAACGATATGAACATGCTGCGCATGTAGCTGTTTATCAGTAAATATCTCCATTGAGATTAAGAAAAGAAGTAGCTTAATAAATAAAGTACTTCCAGGTATAGTTACTGTACTGGTAACTCCCCAAAAGAATCTAAATTGTGGTGAGTTAACAGAGAAAAAAGCTCATTGCGGACCTGCACTTAGGAAGGTGGTAGGCAGCGGTATATCAGGGAGTAAACCTTCTGAGAATAAAAACAGCTGGAGCTTGTTAAGGTAATTACACAGGGGAAACGATAATGTACTGGGAACTCCTCAGAAGAATCTGATTTGTGGTGAGCGGAGAGAGATAAAAGCTCATTTAGGAACGACATGAACATGCTGCATAGGTAGCTGTTTATCAGTAAATATCTCCACTGAGATTAATAAAAGCAGTAGCTTAATAAATTTAGTACTTCTTCGTATGGTTACCGTACTGGTAACTCCCCAAAAGAATCTGCATTGTGGTGAGGGAACAGAGAAAAAAGCTCATTTAGGACCTGCACTTACGAAGGGGGTAGGCAGCTTTATATCAGGGAGTAAACTTTCTGTGAATAAAAACACCAGGAGCTGGTTAAGGTAATTACACAGGGGAAAGGATAATGTACTGGGAACTCCTCAGAAGAATCTGATTTGTGGTGAGGGGAGAGAGATAAAAGCTCATTTACGAACGACATGAACATGCTGCATAGGTAGCTGTTTATCAGTAAATATCTCCACTGAGATTAAGAAAAGCAGTAGCTTAATAAATTAAGTACTTCCTGGTATGGTTACTGTACTGGTAACTCCCCAAAAGAATCTGGATTGTGGTGAGGGAACAGAGAAAAAAGCTCATTTATGACCTGCACTTACGAAGGGGTAGGCAGCTGTATATCAGGGAGTAAACCTTCTGAGAATAAAAACAGCTGGAGCTTGTTAAGGTAATTACACATGGGAAAGGATAATGTACTGGGAACTCCTCAGAAGAATCTGATTTGTGGTGAGGGGAGATAGATAAAAGCTCATTTAGGAACGACATGAACATGCTGCGTAGGTAGCTGTTTATCAGTAAATATCTCCACTGAGATTAAGAAAAGCAGTAGCTTAATAAATGAAGTACTTCCTGGTATGGTTACTGTACTGGTAACTCCCAAACGAATCTGGATTGTGGTGAGGGAACAGAGAAAAAAGCTCATTTAGGACCTGCACTTACGAAGGGGGTAGGCAGATGTATATCATTGAGTAAACCTTCTGAGAATAAAAACAGCTGGAGCTTGTTAAGGTAATTACACAGGGGAAAGGATAATGTACTGGGAACTCCTCAGAAGAATCTGATTTGTGGTGAGGGGAGATAGATAAAAGCTCATTTAGGAACGACATGAACATGCTGCGTAGGTAGCTGTTTATCAGTAAATATCTCCACTGAGATTAAGAAAAGCAGTAGCTTAATAAATTAAGTACTTCCTGGTATGGTTACTGTACTGGTAACTCCCCAGAAGAATCTGGATTGTGGTGAGGGAACAGAGAAAAAAGCTCATTTAGGACCTGCACTTACGAAGGGGGTAGGCAGCTGTATATCAGGGAGTAAATCTTCTGAGAATAAAAACAGCTGGAGCTTCTTAAGGTAATTACACAGGGGAAAGGATAATGTACTGGGAACTCCTCAGAAGAATCTGATTTGTGGTGAGGGGAGAGAGATAAAAGCTCATTTAGGAACGACATGAACATGCTGCGTAGGTAGCTGTTTATCACTAAACATCTCCACTGAGATTAAGGAAAGCAGTAGCTTAATAAATTAAGTACTTCCTGGTATGGTTACTGTACTGGTAACTCCCCAAAAGAATCTGGATTGTGGTGAGGGAAAAGAGAAAAAAGCTCATTTAGGACCTGCACTTACGAAGGGGGTAGGCAGCTGTAAATCAGGGAGTAAACCTTCTGAGAATAAAAACAGCTGAGCTTGTAAGGTAATTACACAGGGGAAAGGATAATGTACTGGGAACTCCTCAGAAGAATCTGATTTGTGGTGAGGGGAGAGAGATAAAAGCTCATTTAGGAACTTCATGAACATGCTGCATAGGTAGCTGTTTATCAGTAAATATCTCCACTGAGATTAAGAAAAGCAGTAGCTTAATAAATTAAGTACTTCCTGGTATGGTTACTGTACTGGTAACTCCCCAAAAGAATCTTGATTGGGGTGAGGGGACAGAGAAAAAAGCTCATTTAGGACCTGCACTTACGAAAGGGGTAGGCTGCTGTATATCAGGGAGTAAACCTGAGAATAAAAATAGCTGAAGCTTGTTAAGGTAATTACACAGGGGAAATGATAATATACTGGGAACTCCTCAGAAGAATCTGATTTGTGGTGAGGGGAGAGAGATAAAAGCTTATTTAGGAACGACATGAACATGCTGCGTAGGTAGCTGTTTATCAGTAAATATCTCCACTGAGATTAAGAAAAGCAGTAGCTTAATAAATTAAGTACTTCCTGGTATGGTTACTGTACTGGTAACTCCCCAAAAGAATCTGGATTGTGGGGAGGGAACAGATAAAAATGCTCATTTAGGACCTGCACTTACCAAGGGGGTAGGCAACTGTATATCAGGGAGTAAACCTTCTGAGAATAAAAACAGCTGGAGCTTGTTAAGGTAATTACACAGTGGAAAGGATAATGTACTGGGAACTCCTCAGAAGAATCTGATTTGTGGTGAGGGGAGAGAGATAAAAGCTCATTTAGGAACGACATGAACATGCTGCGTAGGTAGCTGTTTATCAGTAAATATCTCCACTGAGATTAAGGAAAGCAGTAGCTTAATAAATTAAGTACTTCCTGGTATGGTTACTGTACTGGTAACTCCCCAAAAGAATCTGGATTGTGGTGAGGGAACAGAGAAAAAAGCTCATTTAGGACCTGCACTTACGAAGGGGGTAGGCAGCTGTATATCACGGAGTAAACATTCTGAGAATAAAAACAGCTGAGCTTGTTAAGGTAATTACACAGGGTAAAGGATAATGTACTGGGAACTCCTCAGAAGAATCTGATTTGTGGTGAGAGGAGAGAGATAAAAGCTCATTTAGGAACGACATGAACATGCTGCGTAGGTAGCTGTTTATCAGTAAATATCTCCACTGAGATTAGAAAAGCAGTGCTTAATAAATTAAGTACTTCCTGGTATCTGGATTGTGGTGAGGGAACAGAGAAAAAAGCTCATTTAGGACCCGCACTTAGGAAGGGGGTAGGCAGCTGTATATCAGGGAGTAAACCTTCTGAGAATAAAAACAGCTGGAGCTTGTTAAGGTAATTACACAGGGGAAAGGATAATGTACTGGGAACTCCTCAGAAGAATCTGATTTGTGGTGAGGGAAGAGAGATAAAAGCTCATATAGGAACGACATGAACATGCTGCGTAGGTAGCTGTTTATCAGTAAATATCTCCACAGAGATTAAGAAAAGCAGTAGCTTAATAAATTAGGTACTTCCTGGTATGGTTACTGTACTGGTAACTCCCCAAAAGAATCTGGATTGTGGTGAGGGAAAAGAGAATAACGCTCATTTAGGACCTGCACTTACGAAGGGGGAAGGCAGCTGTATATCAGGGAGTAAAACTTCTGAGAATAAAAACAGCTGGAGCTTGTTAAGGTAATTACACAGGGGAAAGGATAATGTACTGGGAACTCCTCAGAAGAATCTGATTTGTGGTGAGGGGAGAGAGATAAAAGCTCATTTAGGAACGACATGAACATGCTGCGTAGGTAGCTATTTATCAGTAAATATCTCCACTGAGATTAAGAAAAGCATTAGCTTAATAAATTAAGTACTTCCTGGTATGGTTACTGTACTGGTAACTCCCCAAAAGAATCTGGATTGTGGTGAGGGAACAGAGAAAAAAGCTCATTTAGGACCTGCACTTACGAAGGGGGTAGGCAGCTGTATATCAGGGAGTAAACCTTCTGAGAATAAAAACAGCTGGAGCTTGTTAAGGTAATTACACAGGGTAAAGGATAATGTACTGGGAACTCCTCAGAAGAATCTGATTTGTGGTGAGAGGAGAGAGATAAAAGCTCATTTAGGAACGACATGAACATGCTGCGTAGGTAGCTGTTTATCAGTAAATATCTCCACTGAGATTAAGAAAAGCAGTGCTTAATAAATTAAGTACTTCCTGGTATCTGGATTGTGGTGAGGGAACAGAGAAAAAAGCTCATTTAGGACCCGCACTTAGGAAGGGGGTAGGCAGCTGTATATCAGGGAGTAAACCTTCTGAGAATAAAAACAGCTGGAGCTTGTTAAGGTAATTACACAGGGGAAAGGATAATGTACTGGGAACTCCTCAGAAGAATCTGATTTGTGGTGAGGGAAGAGAGATAAAAGCTCATATAGGAACGACATGAACATGCTGCGTAGGTAGCTGTTTATCAGTAAATATCTCCACAGAGATTAAGAAAAGCAGTAGCTTAATAAATTAGGTACTTCCTGGTATGGTTACTGTACTGGTAACTCCCCAAAAGAATCTGGATTGTGGTGAGGGAAAAGAGAATAACGCTCATTTAGGACCTGCACTTACGAAGGGGGAAGGCAGCTGTATATCAGGGAGTAAAACTTCTGAGAATAAAAACAGCTGGAGCTTGTTAAGGTAATTACACAGGGGAAAGGATAATGTACTGGGAACTCCTCAGAAGAATCTGATTTGTGGTGAGGGGAGAGAGATAAAAGCTCATTTAGGAACGACATGAACATGCTGCGTAGGTAGCTATTTATCAGTAAATATCTCCACTGAGATTAAGAAAAGCATTAGCTTAATAAATTAAGTACTTCCTGGTATGGTTACTGTACTGGTAACTCCCCAAAAGAATCTGGATTGTGGTGAGGGAACAGAGAAAAAAGCTCATTTAGGACCTGCACTTACGAAGGGGGTAGGCAGCTGTATATCAGGGAGTAAACCTTCTGAGAATAAAAACAGCTGGAGCTTGTTAAGGTAATTACACAGGGTAAAGGATAATGTACTGGGAACTCCTCAGAAGAATCTGATTTGTGGTGAGAGGAGAGAGATAAAAGCTCATTTAGGAACGACATGAACATGCTGCGTAGGTAGCTGTTTATCAGTAAATATCTCCACTGAGATTAAGAAAAGCAGTGCTTAATAAATTAAGTACTTCCTGGTATCTGGATTGTGGTGAGGGAACAGAGAAAAAAGCTCATTTAGGACCCGCACTTAGGAAGGGGGTAGGCAGCTGTATATCAGGGAGTAAACCTTCTGAGAATAAAAACAGCTGGAGCTTGTTAAGGTAATTACACAGGGAAAGGATAATGTACTGGGAACTCCTCAGAAGAATCTGATTTGTGGTGAGGGAAGAGAGATAAAAGCTCATATAGGAACGACATGAACATGCTGCGTAGGTAGCTGTTTATCAGTAAATATCTCCACAGAGATTAAGAAAAGCAGTAGCTTAATAAATTAGGTACTTCCTGGTATGGTTACTGTACTGGTAACTCCCCAAAAGAATCTGGATTGTGGTGAGGGAAAAGAGAATAACGCTCATTTAGGACCTGCACTTACGAAGGGGGAAGGCAGCTGTATATCAGGGAGTAAAACTTCTGAGAATAAAAACAGCTGGAGCTTGTTAAGGTAATTACACAGGGGAAAGGATAATGTACTGGGAACTCCTCAGAAGAATCTGATTTGTGGTGAGGGGAGAGAGATAAAAGCTCATTTAGGAACGACATGAACATGCTGCGTAGGTAGCTATTTATCAGTAAATATCTCCACTGAGATTACGAAAAGCAGTAGCTTAATAAGAAGGTACTTCCTGGTATGGTTACTGTACTGGTAACTCCCCAAAAGAATCTGGATTGTGGTGAGGGAACAGAGAAAAAAGTTCATTTAGGACCGGCACTTACGAAGGGGTTAGGCAGCTGTATATCAGGGAGTAAACCTTCTGATAATAAAAACAGCTGGAGCTTGTTAAGGTAATTACACAGGGGAAAGGATAATGTACTGTGAACTCCTCAGAAGAATCTGATTTGTGGTGAGGGGAGAGAGATAAAAGCTCATTTAGGAACGACATGAACATGCTGCGTAGGTAGCTGTTTATCAGTAAATATCTCCACTGAGATTAAGAAAAGCAGTAGCTCAATAAATTAAGTAGTTCCTGGTATGGATACTGTACTGGTAACTCCCCAAAAGAATCTGGATTGTGGTGAGGGAACAGAGAAAAAAGCTCATTTAGGACCTGCACTTACGAAGGGGCTAGGCAGCTGTATATCATGGAGTAAACCTTCGGAGAGTAAAAACAGCTGGAGCTTGTTAAGGTAATTACACAGGGGAAAGGATAATGTACTGGGAACTCCTCAGAAGAATCTGATTTGTGGTGAGGGGAGAGAGATAAAAGCTCATTTAAGAACGACATGAACATGGTACGAACATAGCTGTTTATCAGTAAATATCTCCACTGAGATTAAGAAAAGCAATAGCTTAATAAATTAATTACTTCCTGGTATGGTTACTGTACTGGTAATTCCCCAAAAGAATCTGGATTGTGGTGAGGGAACAGAGAAAAAAGCTCATTTAGGACCTGCACTTACGAAGTGGGTAGGCAGCTGTATATCAGGGAGTAAACCTGAGAATAAAAACAGCTGGAGCTTGTTAAGTTAATTACACAGGGGAAAGGATAATGCACTGGGAACTCCTCAGAAGAATCTGATTTGTGGTGAGGGGAGAGAGATAAAAGCTCATTTAGGAACGACATGAACATGCTGGGTAGGTAGCTGTTTATCAGTAAATATCTCCACTGAGATTAAGAAAAGCAGTAGCTTAATAAATTAAGTACTTCCTGGTATGGTTACTGTACTGGTAACTCCCCAAAAGAATCTGGATTGTGGTGAGGGAACAGAGAAAAAAAGCTCATTTAGGACCTGCACTTACTAAGGGGTAGGCAGCTGTTTATCAGGGAGTAAACCTTCTGAGAATAAAAACAGCAGGGGCTTGTTAAGGTAATTACACAGGGGAAAGGATAATGTACTGGGAACTCCTCAGAAGAATCTGATTTGTGGTGAGGGGAGAGAGATAAAAGCTCATTTAGGAACGACATGAACATGCTGCGTAGGTAGCTGTTTATCAGTAAATATCTCCACTGAGATTAAGAAAAGCAGTAGCTTAATAAATTAAGTACATCCTGGTATGGTTACTGTACTGGTAACTCCCCAAAAGAATCTGGATTGTGGTGAGGGAACACAGAAAACAGCTCATTTAGGACCTGCGCTTACGAAGGGGGTAGGCAGAAGTATATCAGGGAGTAAACCTTCTGAGAATAAAAACAGCTGGAGCTTGTTAAGGTAATTACACATGGGAAAGGATAATGTACTGGGAACTCCTCAGAAGAATCTGATTTGTGGTGAGGGGAGAGAGATAAAAGCTCATTTAGGAACGACATGAACGTGCTGCGTAGGTAGCTGTTTATCAGTAAATATCTCCACTGAGATTAAGAAAAGCAGTAGCTTAATAAATTAAGTACTTCCTGGTATGGTTACTGTACTGGTAACTCCCCAAAAGAATCTGGATTGTGGTGAGGGAACAGAGAAAAAAGCTCATTTAGGACCTGCACTTACGAAGGGGGTAGGCAGCTGTATATCAGGGAGTAACCTGAGAATAAAAACAGCTGGAGCTTGTTAAGGTAATTACACAGGGGAAAGGATAATGTACTGGGAACTCCTCAGAAGAATCTGATTTGTGGTGAGGGGAGAGAGATAAAAGCTCATTTAGGAACGACATGAACATACTGCGTACGTAGCTGTTTATCAGTAAATATCTCCACTGAGATTAAGAAAAGCAGTAGCTTAATAAATTAAGTACTTCCTTGCAGGAAGCCGGCAACAAGGCCATTACAAGATGGCTCCTACTTCCTTGCAGCCTTACTGGTAAATAACGGCAAAGCCTAACGGACTTACTGGCCTGAACCCTGCGCATGTGCAAGTGAGTTCTAGTCCCAGCCAATCCCGTGGCAGCTGCTAGTAGCAACCAGTCACAGACCAATCAGGGAACGACCCATGCTCACCCAACGGTATATAAGCAGGCGGTTTTGGCCTTTTGGTGCCCCTCGCTTCAGCTCTCCCTCAACCAAGCGGCTCCTCAATAAAATGTGATTGGGAAGGATCCTCGTGTGGTGGTCGCCTTTCCTCGCTGGACTGGGTTGCCGCCCGCCGCAACTGGTGCCGAAACCCGGGAACCAGGCGAGGGGTCGAAGAGGATCCAGAACCCAACACATGAGGAGGTAACTTCCCTCAGGTAAAGGGGGAAGTGGTTAGGCCTAAGGAAAATAAAAATAAAAAGATGAAAGAAAGAAAAGGGAGACCCCATAAGGGTCTGGAGGAGGGACTGCAGCCCTCCGGAAAATCCTCGATCGCGCAGGCGGTGGGGACAAGACAGACAAAACAAAAGCAAACTCAAAAGGGACAAGGACCAGTTGCCCCATTGTATCCTTCTTTGGAGGAATTTAAGATTGATAACTCCTTCTCAGCTCTTAGTATAGAGGGCAGTGAATCAGAGAGCGAGGCCGAGAGTGGCCATACCTCGGGCAGCAATCTGAGCCCAGAAGATGAAGAGGGCTTGGAGGAAGCCGCTGCTAGGTACGAAAAGGACAGATACGGACCTGGTTACCCTCTTGGGGCCAAGGCCCCCAGGCAAAAAACACCCTCTGCCCCCCCGCCTTATGCGGTGTCCGGGCGGAGCAACTTCATAAAGAGAAGTACGTGGTCTAGGTTGGCCACGGCTTTTCCAGTCTTTGAGAACCCAGTAACAGATGAAAGGACCTATGAGCCAGTCTCTTATAAACAACTAAGGGATCTAATGGAGTCAGTGCGCACATATGGAGTTACAGCCAATTATACCACTGCTTTATTGCGGCGACTCACGGTTAATGCCATGACGCCCACGGATTGGTTTGAGATTGCGCGCACATGTCTCAGTCACGGGCAGTTCCTTGACTTTAGGTCCATTGTTCAGGACAAGGCACAAATACAATTCAGAAAGAATCTCCAAGAAGGGAGAGCCGAATGGTCGGTGGACATGCTTCTAGGACAGGGAGCTTATGCAGTGGAACAGACCACCTACCCCTTTGAAGTCTACCGCCAGGTAAATGAGATATTTTACAAGGCTTGGCGGGCCTTGCCAAACAAAGGAGAGGTGGCTGGTAACCTTACAAAAGTGATTCAGGCGCCCAATGAACCATTTTCTGATTTTGTGGCACGCATGCTTGAGACAGCGGAGCGTGTACTTGGGAATTTGGATGCTGCCATGCCACTTGTACAACAAATAATCTATGAGCAAAGTACCAAAGAATGTAAAAGAGTGATAACTCCAAAAAAGGAAAAGGGCCTTGAGGCATGGGTAAAAGCTTGCCGAGAGGTGGGAGGCCCATTGACAAATGCAGGCTTGGCGGCGGCCGTGCTTTCTGCCGCTCGCATGGCTAGGGACAACAAACAGAAGGGCTGCTTTAAGTGTGGCCAATTAGGACACTTTAAGCGGCAATGCCCGAAAATTAACGAGACCCCAGCTAATTTAACGGGAGGACAGCGACAACCAGGTCTGTGCCCCCTATGTAAAAAGGGAAAACATTGGGCCAATGAATGTAGGTCAGTGAAGGACATCAATGGACATCCGATCCCCCAAGCTGTACCGTTAGAGTCAAAAAACGGGAAGGGGGGCCCCCGTCCCCAGGGCCCACAAATCTATGGGGCACTTCAAACGTCGGTACCAGCCCCCCACCTGCAACCACCCAGGCTCGAAGGGCAACTTCAGGCTCCGCAGGGCTGGACCTTTGTGCCGCCACCGGAACAGTATTAACTCCGGCGATGGGCGTACAGGTCATAGACTCTGATATGACAGGACCCCTTGAAAAAGACACAGTGGGCTTGATTCTTGGTCGTTCCTCTTCCACCATGAGAGGGCTAATTGTCCTCCCAGGAGTCATTAACCCAGATTGTGAAGGAACTATACACCTCCCATGGATTTCGCGCCTTTTGCGCTCAAATGCATGTAACCCATGCAACGGGATTGCCTTACAACCCTCAAGGCCAAGGAATTGTCGAAAGGGCTAACAAGAGCCTAAAGGAATTACTGCAAAAACAAAAAGGGGGAATAGCTGAGACAGCGACCCCCAGGGAAAGGCTTTCACTTGTACTCTTTACCTTAAATTTTTTAAATTTAAATGATGCCGGTGAGTCAGCTGCTGATAGGCATGCAGCCACTAAGGTCACCGTCAGAAAGGATATGGTCATGTGGAAAGAGGTTTTGAATAACAAATGGTATGGACCGGATCTGGTGATAACGAGATCCAGGGGAGCTGTTTGTGTTTTTCCTCAGGGCCAAGAAGTGCCTCACTGGGTGCCAACGAGATTGACCAGGCCTGTGGAAACGACAGAAGAAACCCATTGCGAAAATAAAGACCCGCAAGATGAAGACGCCATCCACTTGCCCTGTGGTACAACTGATCCCCCTGCTACTTGCAACAGTGCTGACTGCAGCCCCGATGGCAGCAAAAGAAATGACACTATGGGCTGTGACTAAGGCATGGCCAGTACCTATGCCCTTGCATGCAGATTCCTCCCCACCTTGTTTTCTGCAGACTGCAACATGAAGTCCCATGTATTACTCGTATTTTTACTACTATGCCTAGGGGGCAGTATGGTCTGCCTCTGGTTGGTCTGTCACCTGCGAACTCAAACACGAAGGGACAAGGTTGTAATTTCACAGGCTTTAGCCGCCTTGGAGTATGGAGCTTCCCCCCAGATTTGGCTTTCAGCCCTAAAAAGGGACTAAGCCCTCAATTGCACGGCCTTTGCACCCCAGGAAGCTGGTAGCTTCACTTGCACTAGGGATAGGCGTGCATTTGAGCAGAGCAGGATGCCGGGCAATAGCACCGCACTTGGGAGTCCTGAGGTAACAGGCCCCAAGAAGAGCAAGTCTGATTGCACGTGGGTAGATACCCTAGACCCCACCTCTGGAAAAAAGGTATCGGACGGGTCTGGCGTCCGATGAATGGATAACACTCATGGGAAAGCCAGTACAATGTTCCAAAATAGCACACAGAGATCAGACCTCTACTCTTACCTGCACAAAACAAAAAGGGGGAACTGCAGGAAGCCGGCAACAAGGCCATTACAAGATGGCTCCTACTTCCTTGCAGCCTTACTGGTAAATAACGGCAAAGCCTAACGGACTTACTGGCCTGAACCCTGCGCATGTGCAAGTGAGTTCTAGTCCCAGCCAATCCCGTGGCAGCTGCTAGTAGCAACCAGTCACAGACCAATCAGGGAACGACCCATGCTCACCCAACGGTATATAAGCAGGCAGTTTTGGCCTTTTGGTGCCCCTCGCTTCAGCTCTCCCTCAACCAAGCGGCTCCTCAATAAAATGTGATTGGGAAGGATCCTCGTGTGGTGGTCGCCTTTCCTCGCTGGACGGGGTTGCCGCCCGCCGCACTTCCTGGTATGGTTACTGTACTGGTAACTCCCCAAAAGAATCTGGATTGTGGTGAGGGAACAGAGAAAAAAGCTCATTTAGGACCTGCACTTACTAAGGGGGTAGGCAGCTGTATATCAGGGAGTAAACCTTCTGAGAATAAAAACACCTGGAGCTTGTTAAGGTAATTACAAAGGGGAAAGTATAATGTACTGGGAACTCCTCAGAAGAATCTGATTTGTGGTGAGGGGAGAGAGATAAAAGATCATTTAGGAACGATATGAACATGCTGCGTAGGTCGCTGTTTATCAGTAAATATCTCCATTGAGATTAAGAAAAGAAGTAGCTTAATAAATGAAGTACTTCCTGGTATGGTTACTGTACTGGTAACTCCCCAAAAGAATCTGGATTGTGGTGAGGGAACAGAGAAAAAAGGTCATTTAGGACCTCCACTTACGAAGGGGGTAGGCAGCTGTATATCAGGTAGTAAACCTTCTGAGAATAAAAACAGCTGGAGCTTGTTAAGGTAATTACACAGGGGAAAGGATAATGTACTGGGAACTCCTCAGAAGAATCTGATTTGTGGTGAGGGGAGAGAGATAAAAGATCATTTAGGAACGACATGAACATGCTGCGTAGGTCGCTGTTTATCAGTAAATATCTCCACTGAGATTAAGAAAAGCAGTAGCTTAATAAAGTAAGTACTTCCTGGTATGGTTACTGTACTGGTAACTCCCCAAAAGAATCTGGATTTTGGTGAGGGAACAGAGAAAAAAGCTCATTTAGGACCTGCACTTACGAAGGGGGTAGGCAGCTGTATATCAGGGAGTAAACCTGAGAATAAAAACAGCTGGAGCTTGTTAAGGTAATTACACAGGGGAAAGAATAATGTACTGGGAACTCCTCAGAAGAATCTGATTTGTGGTGAGGGGAGAGAGATAAAAGCTCATTTAGGAACGACATGAACATGCTGCGTAGGTAGCTGTTTATCAGTAAATATCTCCACTGAGATTAAGAAAAGCTGTAGCTTAATAAATTAAGTACTTCCTGGTATGGTTACTGTACTGGTAAGTCCCCAAAAGAATCTGGATTGTGGTGAGGGAACAGAGAAAAAAGCTCATTTAGGACCTGCACTTACGAAGGGGGTAGGCAGCGGTATATCAGGGAGTAAACCTTCTGAGAATTAAAACAGCTGGAGCTTGTTAAGGTAATTACACAGGGGAAAGGATCATGTACTGGGAACTCCTCAGAAGAATCTGATTTGTGGTGAGGGGAGAGAGATAAAAGCTCATTTAGGAACGACATGAACATGCTGCGTAGGTAGCTGTTTATCAGTAAATATCTCCACTGAGATTAAGAAAAGCAGTAGCTTAATAAATTAAGTACTTCCTGGTATGGTTACTGTACTGGTAACTCCCAAAAAGAATCTGGATTGTGGTGAGGGAACAGAGAAAAAAGCTCATTTAGGACCTGCACTTATGAAGGGGGTAGGCAGCTGTATATCAGGGAGTAAACCTTCTGAGAATTAAAACAGCTGGAGCTTGTTAAGGTAATTACACAGGGAAAGGATAATGTACTGGGAACTCCTCAGAAGAATCTGATTTGTGGTGAGGGGAGAGAGATAAAAGCTCATTTAGGAACGACATGAACATGCTGCGTAGGTAGCTGTTTATCAGTAAATATCTCCACTGAGATTAAGAAAAGCAGTAGCTTAATAAATTAAGTACTTCCTGCTATGGATACTATACTGGTAACTCCACAAAAGAATCTGGATTGTGGTGAGGGAACAGAGAAAAAAGCTCATTTAGGACCTGCACTTACGAAGGGGTTAGGCAGCTGTATATAAGGGAGTAAACCTTCTGAGAATAAAAACAGCTGGAGCTTGTTAAGGTAATTACACAGGGGAAAGGATAATGTACTGGGAACTCCTCAGAAGAATCTGATTTGTGGTGAGGGGAGAGAGATAAAAGATCATTTAGGAACGACATGAACATGCTGCGTAGGTAGCTGTTTATCACTAAATATCTCCACTGAGATTAAGAAAAGCAGTAGCTTAATAAATTATGTACTTCCTAGTATGGTTACTGTACTGGTAACTCCCCAAAAGAATCTGGATTGTGGTGAGGGAACAGAGAAAAAAGCTCATTTAGGACCTGCACTTACGAAGGGGGTAGGCAGCTGTATATCAGGGAGTAAACCTTCTGAGTATAAAAACAGCTGGAGTTTGTTAAGGTAATTACACAGGGGAAAGGATCATGTACTGGAACTCTTCAGACGAATCTGATTTGTGGTGAGGGGAGAGAGATAAAAGCTCATTTAGGAACGACATGAACATTCTGCGTATGTAGCTGTTTATCAGTAAATATCTCCACTGAGATTAAGAAAGGAGTAGCTTAATAAATTAAGTACTTCCTGCTATGGTTACTGTACTGGTAACTCCCCAAAAGAATCTGGATTGTGGTGAGGGAACAGAGAAAAAGCTCATTTAGGACCTGCACTTACGAAGATGTAGGCAGCTGTATATCAGGGAGTAAACCTTCTGAGCATAAAAACAGCTGGAGCTTGTTAAGGTAATTACACCGGGGAAAGGATAATGTACTGGGAACTCCTCAGAAGAATCTGATTTGTGGTGAGGGGAGAGAGATAAAAGCTCATTTAGGAACGACATGAACATGCTGCGTAGGTAGCTGTTTATCAGTAAATATCTCCACTGAGATTAAGGAAAGCAGTAGCTTAATAAATTAAGTACTTCCTGGTATGGTTACTGTACTGGTAACTCCCCAAAAAAATCTGGATTGTGGTGAGGGAACAGAGAAAAAAGCTCATTTAGGACCTGCACTGACGAAGGGGGTAGGCAGCTGTATATCAGGGAGTAAACCTTCTGAGAATAAAAACAGCTGGAGCTTGTTAAGGTAATTACACCGGGGAAAGGATAATGTACTGGGAACTCCTCAGAAAATTGATTTGTGGTGAGGGGAGAGAGATAAAAGCTCATTTAGGAACGACATGAACATGCTGCGTAGGTAGCTGTTTATCAGTAAATATCTCCACTGATATTAAGAAAAGCAGTAGCTTAATAAATTAAGTACTTCCTGGTATGGTTACTGTACTGGTAACTCCCCAAAAGAATCTGGATTGTGGTGAGGGAACAGAGAAAAAAGCTCATTTAGGACCTGCACTTACGAAGGGGGTAGGCAGCTGTATATCAGGGAGTAAACCTTCTGAGAATAAAAACAGCTGGAGCTTGTTAAGGTAATTACACAGGGGAAAGGATAATGTACTGGGAACTCCTGAGAAGAATCTGATTTGTGGTGAGGGGAGAGAGATAAAAGCTCATTTAGGAACGACATGAACATGCTGCGTAGGTAGCTGTTTATCAGTAAATATCTCCACTGAGATTAAGAAAAGCAGTAGATTAATAAATTAAGTACTTCCTGGTATGGTTACTGTACTGGTAACTCCCCAAAAGAATCTGGATTGTGGTGAGGGAACAGAGAATAAACCTCATTAAGGACCTGCACTTACGAAGGGGGTAGGCAGCTGTATATCAGGGAGTAAAACTTCTGAGAATAAAAACAGCTGGAGCTTGTTAAGGTAATTACACAGGGGATAGGATGATGTACTGGGAACTCCTCAGAAGAGTCTGATTTGTGGTGAGGGGAGAGAGATAAAAGCTCATTTATGAACGACATGAACATGCTGCGTAGGTAGCTGTTTATCAGTAAATATCTCCACTGAGATTAAGAAAAGCAGTAGCTTAATAAATTAAGTACTTCCTGCTATGGATATTATACTGGTAACTCCACAAAAGAATCTGGATTGTGGTGAGGGAACAGAGAAAAAAGCTCATTTAGGACCTGCACTTACGAAGGGGTTAGGCAGCTGTATATCAAGGAGTAAACCTTCTGAGAATAAAAACAGCTGGAGCTTGTTAAGGTAATTACACAGGGGAAAGGATAATGTACTGGGAACTCCTCAGAAGAATCTGATTTGTGTTGAGGGGAGAGAGATAAAAGATCATTTAGGAACGACATGAACATGCTGCGTAGGTAGCTGTTTATCACTAAATATCTCCACTGAGATTAAGAAAAGCAGTAGCTTAATAAATTATGTACTTCCTAGTATGGTTACTGTACTGGTAACTCCCCAAAAGAATCTGGATTGTGGTGAGGGAACAGAGAAAAAGCTCATTTAGGACCTGCACTTACGAAGGGGGTAGGCAGCTGTATATCAGGGAGTAAACCTTCTGAGTATAAAAACAGCTGGAGTTTGTTAAGGTTATTACACAGGGGAAAGGATCATGTACTGGGAACTCTTCAGACGAATCTGATTTGTGGTGAGGGGAGAGAGATAAAAGCTCATTTAGGAACGACATGAACATTCTGCGTATGTAGCTGTTTATCAGTAAATATCTCCACTGAGATTAAGAAAGGAGTAGCTTAATAAATTAAGTACTTCCTGCTATGGTTACTGTACTGGTAACTCCCCAAAAGAATCTGGATTGTGGTGAGGGAACAGAGAAAAAGCTCATTTAGGACCTGCACTTACGAAGATGTAGGCAGCTGTATATCAGGGAGTAAACCTTCTGAGCATAAAAACAGCTGGAGCTTGTTAAGGTAATTACACCGGGGAAAGGATAATGTACTGGGAACTCCTCAGAAGAATCTGATTTGTGGTGAGGGGAGAGAGATAAAAGCTCATTTAGGAACGACATGAACATGCTGCGTAGGTAGCTGTTTATCAGTAAATATCTCCACTGAGATTAAGGAAAGCAGTAGCTTAATAAATTAAGTACTTCCTGGTATGGTTACTGTACTGGTAACTCCCCAAAAAAATCTGGATTGTGGTGAGGGAACAGAGAAAAAAGCTCATTTAGGACCTGCACTGACGAAGGGGGTAGGCAGCTGTATATCAGGGAGTAAACCTTCTGAGAATAAAAACAGCTGGAGCTTGTTAAGGTAATTACACCGGGGAAAGGATAATGTACTGGGAACTCCTCAGAAAAATTGATTTGTGGTGAGGGGAGAGAGATAAAAGCTCATTTAGGAACGACATGAACATGCTGCGTAGGTAGCTGTTTATCAGTAAATATCTCCACTGATATTAATAAAAGCAGTAGCTTAATAAATTAAGTACTTCCTGGTATGGTTACTGTACTGGTAACTCCCCAAAAGAATCTGGATTGTGGTGAGGGAACAGAGAAAAAAGCTCATTTAGGACCTGCACTTACGAAGGGGGTAGGCAGCTGTATATCAGGGAGTAAACCTTCTGAGAATAAAAACAGCTGGAGCTTGTTAAGGTAATTACACAGGGGAAAGGATAATGTACTGGGAACTCCTGAGAAGAATCTGATTTGTGGTGAGGGGAGAGAGATAAAAGCTCATTTAGGAACGACATGAACATGCTGCGTAGGTAGATGTTTATCAGTAAATATCTCCACTGAGATTAAGAAAAGCAGTAGATTAATAAATTAAGTACTTCCTGGTATGGTTACTGTACTGGTAACTCCCCAAAAGAATCTGGATTGTGGTGAGGGAACAGAGAAAAAACCTCATTAATGACCTGCACTTACGAAGGGGGTAGGCAGCTGTATATCAGGGAGTAAAACTTCTGAGAATAAAAACAGCTGGAGCTTGTTAAGGTAATTACACAGGGGATAGGATGATGTACTGGGAACTCCTCAGAAGAGTCTGATTTGTGGTGAGGGGAGAGAGATAAAAGCTCATTTATGAACGACATGAACATGCTGCGTAGGTAGCTGTTTATCAGTAAATATCTCCACTGAGATTAAGAAAAGCAGTAGCTTAATAAATTAAGTACTTCCTGGTATGGTTACTGTACTGGTAACTCCCCAAAAAATCTGGATTGTGGTGAGGGAACAGAGAAAAAAGCTCATTTAGGACCTGCACTTACGAAGGGTGTAGGCAGCTGTATATCAGGGAGTAAACCTTCTGAGAATAAAAACAGCTGGAGATTGTTAAGGTAATTACACAGGGGAAAGGATAATGTACTGGAACTCCTCAGAAGAATCTGCTTTTGGTGAGGGGAGAGAGATAAAAGCTCATTTAGGAATTGACATGATCATGCTGCATAGGTAGCAGTTTATCAGTAAATATCTCCACTGAGATTAAGAAAAGCAGTAGCTTAATAAATTAAGTACTTCCTGGTATGGTTACTATACTGGTAACTCCCAAAAGAATCTGGATTGTGGTGAGGGAACAGAGAAAAATGCTCATTTAGGACCTGCACTTACGAAGGGGGTATGCAGCTGTATATCAGGGAGTAAAACTTCTGAGAATAAAATCAGCTGGAGCTTGTTAAGGTAATTACACAGGGGAAAGCATAATGTACTGGGAACTCCTCAGAAGAATCTGAGTTGTGTTGAGGGAGAGAGATAAAAGCTCATTTAGGAACGACATGAACATGCTGCGTAGGTAGCTGTTTATCAGTAAATATCTCCACTGAGATTAAGAAAAGTAGTAGCTTAATAAATTAAGTAATTCCTGGTATGGTTACTGTACTGGTAACTCCCCAAAAGAATCTGGATTGTGGTGAGGGAACAGAGAAAATAGCTCATTTAGGACCTGCACTTACGAAGGGGGTAGGCAGCTGTATATCAGGGAGTAAACCTTCTGAGAATAAAAATAGCTGGAGCTTGTTAAGGTAATTACACATGGGAAAGGAAAATGTACTGGGAACTCCTCAGAAGAATCTGATTTGGGGGTGAGGGGAGAGAGATAAAAGCTCATTTAGGAACGACATGAACATGCTGCGTAGGTAGCTGTTTATCAGTAAAAATCTCCACTGAGATTAAGAAAAGCAGTAGCTTAATAAATTAAGTACTTCCTGGTATGGTTACTGTACTGGTAACTCCCCAAAAGAATCTGGATTGCGGTGAGGCAACAGAGAAAAAAGCTCATTTAGGACCTGTCCTTACGAAGGGGGTAGGCAGCTGTATATCAGGGAGTAAACCTTCTGCGAATAAAAACAGCTGGAGCTTGTTAAGGTAATTACACAGGGGTAAGGATAATGTACTGGTAAATCCTCAGAAGAATCTGATTTGTGGTGAGGGGAGAGAGATAAAGGCTCATTTAGGAACGACATGAACATGCTTGCGTAGGTAGCTGTTTATCAGTAAATATCTCCACAGAGATTAAGAAAAGCAGTAGCTTAATAAATTAAGTACTTCTTGGTATAGTTACTCTACTGGTAACTCCCCAAAAGAATCTGGATTGTGGTGAGGGAACAGAGAAAAAAGCTCATTTAAGACATGCACTTACGAATGGGGTAGACAGCTGTATATCAGGGAGTAAACCTGCTGAGAATAAAAACAGCTGGAGCTTGTTAAGGTAATTACACAGGGGAAAGGATAATGTACTGGGAACTCCTCAGAAAAATTGATTTGTGGTGAGGGGAGAGAGATAAAAGCTCATTTAGGAACGACATGAACATGCTGCGTAGGTAGCTGTTTATCAGTAAATATCTCCACTGAGATTAAGAAAAGCAGTAGCTTAATAAATTAAGTAATTCCTGGTATGGTTACTGTACTGGTAACTCCCCAAAAGAATCTGGATTGTCTTGAGGGAACAGAGAAAAAAGCTCATTTAGGACCTGCACTTACGAAGGGGGTTGGCAAATGTATATCAGGGAGTATACTTTCTGAGAATAAAAACAGCTAGATCTTGTTAAGGAAATTACACAGGGGAAAGGATAATGTACTGTGAACTCCTCAGAGGAATCTGATTTGTGGTGAGGGGAGAGAGATAAAATCTCATTGATGAACGACTTGAACATAATGCGTAGTTAGATGTTTATCAGTAAATATCTCCACTGAGATTAAGAAAAGCAGTAGCTTGATAAATTAAGTACTTCCTGGTATGGTTATTGTACTGGTAACTCCCCAAAAGAATCTGGATTGTGGTGAGGGAACAGAGAAAAAAGCTCATTTAGGACCTGCACTTACGAAGGGGGTAGTCAGCTGTATATCAGGGAGTAAACCTTCTGAGAATAAAAACAGCTGGAGCTTGTTATGGTAATTACACAGGGGAAAGGATAATGTACTGGGAACTCCTCAGAAGAATCTGATTTGTGGTGAGGGGAGAGAGATAAAAGCTCATTTAGGAACGACATGAACATGCTGCGTACATAGCTGTTTATCAGTAAATATCTCCACTGAGATTAAGAAAAGCAGTAGCTTAATAAATTAAGTAATTCCTGCTATGGATACTGTACTGGTAACTCCCCAAAAGAATCTGGATTGTGGTGAGGGAACAGAGAAAAAAGCTCATTTAGGACCTCCACTTACGAAGGGGGTAGGCAGCTGTATATCAGGGAGTAAACCTTCTGAGAATAAAAACAGCTGGAGCTTTTTAAGGTAATTACACAGGGGAAAGGATAATATACTGGGAACTCCTCAGAAAAATCTGATTTGTGGTGAGGGGAGAGAGATAAAAGCTCATTTAGGAACGATATGAACATGCTGCGTAAGTAGCTGTTTATCAGTAAATATCTCCACTGAGATTAAGAAAAGCAGTAGCTTAATAAATTAAGTACTTCCTGGTATGGTGACTGTACTGGTAACTCCCCAAAAGAATCTGTATTTTGGTGAGCGAACAGAGAAAAAAGCTCATTTAGGACCTGGACTTACGAAGGTGGTAGCCAGCTGTATATCAGGGAGTAAACCTTCTGAGAATAAAAACAGCTGGAGCTTGTTAAGGTAATTACACAGGGGAAAGGATAATGTACTGGGAACTCCTCAGAAGAATCTGATTTGTGGTGAGGGGAGAGAGATAAAAGCTCATTTAGGAACGACATGAACATGCTGCGTAGGTAGCTGTTTATCAGTAAATATCTCCACTGAGATTAAGAAAAGCAGTAGCTTAATAAATTAAGTACTTCCTGGTATGGTTACTGTACTGGTAAATCCCCAAAACAATCTGGATTGTGGTGAGGGAACAGAAAAAAAAGCTCATTTAGGACCTGCACTTACGAAGGGGGTAGGCAGCTGTATATCAGGGGGTAAACCTTCTGAGAATAAAAACACCTGGAGCTTGTTAAGGTAATTACACAGGGGAAAGGATAATGTACTGGGAACTCCTCAGAAGAATCTGATTTGTGGTGAGGGGAGAGAGATAAAAGCTCATTTAGGAACGACATGAACATGCTGCGTAGGTAGCTGTTTATCAGTAAATATCTCCACTGAGATTAAGAAAAGCAATAGCTCAATAAATTAAGTAATTACTGGTATGGTTACTGTACTGGTAACTCCCAAATGAATCTGGATTGTGGTGAGAGAACAGAGAAAAAAGCTCATTTAAGACCTGCACTTACGAAGGGGGTAGGCAGCTGTACATCAGGGAGTAAACCTTCTGAGAATAAAAACAGCTGGAGTTTGTTAAGTTAATTACACAGGGGAAAGGATAATGTACTGGGATCTCCTCTGAAGAATCTGATTTGTGGTGAGCTGAGAGAGATAAAAGCTCATTTAGGAACGACATGAACATGCTGCGTAGGTAGCTGTTTATCAGTAAATATCTCCAGTGAGATTAAGAAAAGCAGTAGCTTAATAAATTAAGTACTTCCTGGTATGGTTACTGTACTGGTAACTCCCCAAAAGAATTTGGATTGTGGTGAGGGAACAGAGGAAAAAGCGCATTTATGACCTGCACTTACGAAGGGGGTAGGCAGCTGTATATCAGGGAGTAAACCTTCTGAGAATAAAAACAGCTGGTGCTTGTTAAGGTAATTACACAGGGGAAAGGATAATGTACTGGGAACTCCTCAGAAGAATCTGATTTGTGGTGAGGGGAGAGAGATAAAAGCTCATTTAGGAACGACATGAACATGCTGTGTAGGTAGCAGTTTATCAGTTAATATCTCCAGTGAGATTAAGAAAAGCAGTAGCTTAATAAATTAAGTACTTGCTGGTATGGTTACTGTACTGGTAACTCCCCAAAAGAATCTGGTTTGTGTTGAGGGAACAGAGAAAATAGCTCATTTAGGACCTGCACTTGCGAAGGGGGTACGCAGCTGTATGTCATTGAGTAAACCTTCTGAGAATAGAAACAGCTGGAGGTTGTTAAGGTAATTACACAGGGGAAAGGATAATGTACTGGGAACTCCTCAGAAGAATCTGATTTGTGGTGAGGGGAGAGAGATAAAAGCTCATTTAGGAACGACATGAACATGCTGCGTAGGTAGCAGTTTATCAGTAAATATCTCCACTGAGATTAAGAAAAGCAGTAGCTTAATAAATTAAGTACTTGCTGGTATGGTTAATGTACTGGTAACTCCCCAAAAGAATCTGGATTGTGGTGAGGGAACAGAGAAAAAAAGCTCATTTAGGACCTGCACTTACGAAGGGGGTAGGCAGCTGTATATCAGGGAGTAAACCTTCTGAGAATAAAAACAGCTGGAGCTTGTTAAGGTAATTACACAGGGGAATGGATAATGTACTGGGAACTCCTCAGAAGAATCTGATTTGTGGTGAGGGGAGAGAGATAAAAGCTCATTTAGGAACGACATGAACATGCTGCGTAGGTAGCTGTTTATCAGTAAATATCTCCACTGAGATTAAGAAAAGCAGTAGCTTAATGAATTAAGTACTTCCTGGTATGATTACTGTACTGGTAACTCCCCAAAAGAATCTGGATTGTGGTGAGGGAACAGAGAAAAAAGCTCATTTAGGACCTGCACTTAAGAAGGGGGTAGGCAGCTGTATATCAGGGAGTAAACCTCTGAGAATAAAAACAGCTTGAGCTTGTTAAGGTAATTACACAGGGGAAAGGATAATGTACTGGGAACTCCTCAGAATAATCTGATTTGTGGTGGGGGGAGAGAGATAAAAGCTCATTTCGGAAAGACAGGAACATGCTGCGTAGGCAGCTTTTCATCAATAAATATCTCCACTGAGATTAAGAAAAGTAGTAGCTTAAGAAAATTAAGTACTTCCTGTATGGTGACTGTACTGGTATCTGCCCAAAAGAATCTGGATTGTGGTGAAGGAACAGAGAAAAAATCTCATTTAGGACCTGCACTTACGAAGGGGGTAGGCAGCTGTATATCAGGGAGTAATCCTTCTGAGAATAAAAACAGCTGGAGCATGTTAAGGTAATTACACAGGGGAAAGGATAATGTACTGGGAACTCCTCAGAATAATCTGATTTGTGGTGAGGGAGAGAGATAAAAGCTCATTTAGGAACGACAGGAACATGCTGCGTAGGTAGCTGTTTATCAGTAAATATCTCCACTGACATTAAGAAAAGCAGTAGCTTAATAAATTAAGTACTTCCTGGTATGGTTACTGTACTGGTAAATCCCCAAAACAATCTGGATTGTGGTGAGGGAACAGAAAAAAAAAGCTCATTTAGGACCTGCACTTACGAAGGGGGTAGGCAGCTGTATATCAGGGGGTAAACCTTCTGAGAATAAAAACACCTGGAGCTTGTTAAGGTAATTACACAGGGGAAAGGATAATGTACTGGGAACTCCTCAGAAGAATCTGATTTGTGGTGAGGGGAGAGAGATAAAAGCTCATTTAGGAACGACATGAACATGCTGCCTAGGTAGCTGTTTATCAGTAAATATCTCCACTGAGATTAAGAAAAGCAATAGCTCAATAAATTAAGTAATTACTGGTATGGTTACTGTACTGGTAACTCCCCAAATGAATCTGGATTGTGGTGAGAGAACAGAGAAAAAAGCTCATTTAAGACCTGCACTTACGAAGGGGGTAGGCAGCTGTACATCAGGGAGTAAACCTTCTGAGAATAAAAACAGCTGGAGTTTGTTAAGTTAATTACACAGGGGAAAGGATAATGTACTGGGATCTCCTCTGAAGAATCTGATTTGTGGTGAGCTGAGAGAGATAAAAGCTCATTTAGGAACGACATGAACATGCTGCGTAGGTAGCTGTTTATCAGTAAATATCTCCAGTGAGATTAAGAAAAGCAGTAGCTTAATAAATTAAGTACTTCCTGGTATGGTTACTGTACTGGTAACTCCCCAAAAGAATTTGGATTGTGGTGAGGGAACAGAGGAAAAAGCGCATTTAGGACCTGCACTTACGAAGGGGGTAGGCAGCTGTATATCAGGGAGTAAACCTTCTGAGAATAAAAACAGCTGGTGCTTGTTAAGGTAATTACACAGGGGAAAGGATAATGTACTGGGAACTCCTCAGAAGAATCTGATTTGTGGTGAGGGGAGAGAGATAAAAGCTCATTTAGGAACGACATGAACATGCTGTGTAGGTAGCAGTTTATCAGTTAATATCTCCAGTGAGATTAAGAAAAGCAGTAGCTTAATAAATTAAGTACTTGCTGGTATGGTTACTGTACTGGTAACTCCCCAAAAGAATCTGGATTGTGGTGAGGGAACAGAGAAAATAGCTCATTTAGGACCTGCACTTGCGAAGGGGGTACGCAGCTGTATGTCATTGAGTAAACCTTCTGAGAATAGAAACAGCTGGAGGTTGTTAAGGTAATTACACAGGGGAAAGGATAATGTACTGGGAACTCCTCAGAAGAATCTGATTTGTGGTGAGGGAGAGAGATAAAAGCTCATTTAGGAACGACATGAACATGCTGCGTAGGTAGCAGTTTATCAGTAAATATCTCCACTGAGATTAAGAAAAGCAGTAGCTTAATAAATTAAGTACTTGCTGGTATGGTTAATGTACTGGTAACTCCCCAAAAGAATCTGGATTGTGGTGAGGGAACAGAGAAAAAAAGCTCATTTAGGACCTGCACTTACGAAGGGGGTAGGCAGCTGTATATCAGGGAGTAAACCTTCTGAGAATAAAAACAGCTGGAGCTTGTTAAGGTAATTACACAGGGGAATGGATAATGTACTGGGAACTCCTCAGAAGAATCTGATTTGTGGTGAGGGGAGAGAGATAAAAGCTCATTTAGGAACGACATGAACATGCTGCGTAGGTAGCTGTTTATCAGTAAATATCTCCACTGAGATTAAGAAAAGCAGTAGCTTAATGAATTAAGTACTTCCTGGTATGATTACTGTACTGGTAACTCCCCAAAAAGAATCTGGATTGTGGTGAGGGAACAGAGAAAAAAGCTCATTTAGGACCTGCACTTAAGAAGGGGGTAGGCAGCTGTATATCAGGGAGTAAACCTTCTGAGAATAAAAACAGCTTGAGCTTGTTAAGGTAATTACACAGGGGAAAGGATAATGTACTGGGAACTCCTCAGAATAATCTGATTTGTGGTGGGGGGAGAGAGATAAAAGCTCATTTCGGAAAGACAGGAACATGCTGCGTAGGCAGCTTTTCATCAATAAATATCTCCACTGAGATTAAGAAAAGTAGTAGCTTAAGAAAATTAAGTACTTCCTGGTATGGTGACTGTACTGGTATCTGCCCAAAAGAATCTGGATTGTGGTGAAGGAACAGAGAAAAAATCTCATTTAGGACCTGCACTTACGAAGGGGGTAGGCAGCTGTATATCAGGGAGTAATCCTTCTGAGAATAAAAACAGCTGGAGCATGTTAAGGTAATTACATAGGGAAAGGATAATGTACTGGGAACTCCTCAGAATAATCTGATTTGTGGTGAGGGGAGAGAGATAAAAGCTCATTTAGGAACGACATGAACATGCTGCGTAGGTAGCTGTTTATCAGTAAATATCTCCACTGACATTAAGAAAAGCAGTAGCTTAATAAATTAAGTACTTCCTGGTATGGTTACTGTACTGGTAAATCCCCAAAACAATCTGGATTGTGGTGAGGGAACAGAAAAAAAAGCTCATTTAGGACCTGCACTTACGAAGGGGGTAGGCAGCTGTATATCAGGGGGTAAACCTTCTGAGAATAAAAACACCTGGAGCTTGTTAAGGTAATTACACAGGGGAAAGGATAATGTACTGGGAACTCCTCAGAAGAATCTGATTTGTGGTGAGGGGAGAGAGATAAAAGCTCATTTAGGAACGACATGAACATGCTGCCTAGGTAGCTGTTTATCAGTAAATATCTCCACTGAGATTAAGAAAAGCAATAGCTCAATAAATTAAGTAATTACTGGTATGGTTACTGTACTGGTAACTCCCCAAATGAATCTGGATTGTGGTGAGAGAACAGAGAAAAAAGCTCATTTAAGACCTGCACTTACGAAGGGGGTAGGCAGCTGTACATCAGGGAGTAAACCTTCTGAGAATAAAAACAGCTGGAGTTTGTTAAGTTAATTACACAGGGGAAAGGATAATGTACTGGGATCTCCTCTGAAGAATCTGATTTGTGGTGAGCTGAGAGAGATAAAAGCTCATTTAGGAAAGACATGAACATGCTGCGTAGGTAGCTGTTTATCAGTAAATATCTCCAGTGAGATTAAGAAAAGCAGTAGCTTAATAAATTAAGTACTTCCTGGTATGGTTACTGTACTGGTAACTCCCCAAAAGAATTTGGATTGTGGTGAGGGAACAGAGGAAAAAGCGCATTTAGGACCTGCACTTACGAAGGTGGTAGGCAGCTGTATATCAGGGAGTAAACCTTCTGAGAATAAAAACAGCTGGTGCTTGTTAAGGTAATTA
>NW_025957147.1:0-40579 GCF_023159225.1 Perognathus longimembris pacificus | reverse complement strand
AGCTTTTATCTCTCTACCCTCACCACAAATCAGATTCTTCTGAGGAGTTCCCAGTACATTATCCTTTCCCCCTGTGTAATTACATTAACAAGCTCCAGCTGTTTTTATGCTCAGAAGGTTTACTCCCTGATATACAGCTGCCTACCCCCTTCGTAAGTGCAGGTCCTAAATGAGCTTATTTCTCTGTTCCCTCACCACAATCCAGATTGTTTTGGGGAGGTACCAGTACAGTAACCATACCAGGAAGTACTTAATTTATTAAGCTACTGCTTTTTCTTAATCTCAGTGGAGATATTTACTGATAAACAGCTATCTAGACAGCATGTTCATGTCGTTCCTAAATGAGCTTTTATCTCTCTCCCCTCACCACAAATCAGATTCTTCTGATGAGTTCCCAGTACATATCCTTTCCTTGTGTAATTACCTTAACAAGCTCCACTGTTTTTATTCTCAGAAGGTTTACTCCCTGATAGACAGCTCCCTACCCCCTTCGTAAGTGCAGGTCCTAATGAGCTTTGATCTCTGTTCCCTCACCACAATCCAGATTCTTTTGGGGAGTTACCAGTACAGTAACAATACCAGGAAGGTACTTAATTTATTAAGCTACTGCTTTTTTTAATCTCATTGGAGATATTTACTGATAAAACAGCTACCTACGCAGCATGTTCATGTCGTTCCTAAATGAGCTTTTATCTCTCTCCCCTCACCACAAATCAGATTCTTCTGAGGAGTTCCCAGTACATTATTCTTTCCCCTGTGTAAATACCTTAACAAGCTCCAGCTGTTGTTTATTTATTTTTTTTTTTTTGGCCAGTCGTGGGCCATGGACTCAGGGCCTGAGCACTGTCCCTGGCTTCTTCCCGCTCAAGGCTAGCACTCTGACACTTGAGCCACAGCGCCGCTTCTGGCCGTTTTCTGTATATGTGGTGCTGGGGAATGGAACCTAGGGCCTCGTGTATCCGAGGCAGGCACTCTTGCCATAGGCTATATCCCCAGCCCAGCTCCAGCTGTTTTTATCCTCAGGAGGTTACTCCCTGATATACCGCTGCCTACCCCCTTCGTAAGTGCAGGTCATAATGAGCTTTTATTTCTCTCCTCTCACCACAAATCAGATTCTTCTGAGGAGTTCCCCAGTACATTAACCTTTCCCCTGTGTAATTACCTTAACTAGCTCCAGCTGTTTTTATTCTCAGAAGGTTTACTCCCTGATATACAGCTGCCTAACCCCCTTCGTAAGGGCAGGTCCTAAATGAGCTTTTTTCTCTGTTCCCTCACCACAATCCAGATTGTTTTGGGGAGGGTACCAGTACAGTAACCATACCAGGAAGTACTTAATTTATTAAGCTACTGCTTTTCTTAATCTCAGTGGAGATATTTTCTGATAAACAGCTACCTACGCAGCATGTTTCATGTCGTTCCTAAATGAGCTTTTATCTCTCTCCCCTCACCACAAATCAGATTCTTCTGAGCAGTTCCCAGTACATTATCCTTTCCCCTGTGTAATTACCTTAACAAGCTCCAGGTGTTTTTATTCTCAGAAGGTTTACTCCCTGATATACAACTGCCTACCCCCTTCGTAAGTGCAGGTCCTAAATGAGATTTTTTCTCTGTTCCCTCACCACAATCCAGATTCTTTTGGGGAGTTACCAGTACAGTAACCATACCAGGAAGTACTTAATTTATTAAGCTACTGCTTTTTTAATCTCAGTGGAGATATTTACTGATAAACAGCTACCTACGCAGCATGTTCATGTCGTTCCTAAATGAGCTTTTATCTCTCTCCCCTCACCAAAAATGAGATTCTTCTGAGGAGTTCTCAGTACATTATCCTTTCCCCTGTGTAATTACCTTAACAAGCTCCAGCTGTTTTTTTTTCTCAGAAGGTTTACTCCCTGATATACAGCTGCCTACCCCCTTTGTAAGTCCACGTCATAAATGAGCTTTGTTCTCTGTTCCCTCACCACAATCCAGAGTCTTTTGGGGAGTTACCAGTACAGTAACCATACCAGGAAGTACTTAATTTATTAAGCTACTGCTTTTCTTAATCTCTGTGGAGATATTTACTGATAAACAGCTACCTACGCAGCAAGTTCTTGTCGTTCCTAAATGAGCGTTTATCTCTCTCCCCTCACCACAAATCAGATTCTTCTGAGTAGTTCCCAGAACATTATCCTTTCCCCTGTGTAATTACCTTAACAAGCTCCCGCTGTTTTTATTCTCAGAAGGTTTACTCCCTGATATATGACTGCCTACCCACTTCTAAGTGCAGGTCCTAAATGAGCTTTTTTCTCTGTTCCCTCACCACAATCCAGATTCTTTTGGGGACTTACCAGTACAGTAACCATACCAGGAAGTACTTAATTTATTAAGCTACTGCTTTTCTTAATCTCAGTTCAGATATTTACTGATAACAGCTACCTACGCAGCATGTTCATGTCGTTCCTAAATGAGCTTTTATCTCTCTCCCCTCACCACAAATCAGATTCTTCTGAGGAGTTCCCAGTACATTATCCTTTCCCCTGTGTAATTACCTTAACAAGCTCCAGCTGTTTTTATTCTCAGAAGGTTTACTCCCTGATATACAGCTGCCTACCCCCTTCGTAAGTGCAGGTCCTAAATGAGCTTTTTTCTCTGTTCCTCACACAATCCAGATTCTTTTGGGGAGTTACCAGTACAGTAACCATACCAGGAAGTACTTAATTTATTAAGCTACTGCTTTTCTTAATCTCAGTGGAGATATTTACTGATAAACTGCTACCAATGCAGCATGTTCATGTCGTTGCTAAATGAGCTTTTATCTCTCTCCCCTTACCACAAATCAGATTCTTCTGAGGAGCTCCCAGTACATTATCCTTTCCCCTGTGTAATTACCTTAACAAGCTCCAGCTGTTTTTATTCTCAGAAGGTTTACTCCCTGATATACAGCTGCCTACCCCCTTCGTAAGTGCAGGTCCTAAATGAGCTCTTTTCTCTGTTCCCTCACCACAATCCAGATTCTTTTGGGGAGTTACCAGTACAGTAACCATACCAGGAAGTACTTAATTTATTAAGCTACTGCTTTTCTTAATCTCAGTGGAGATATTTACTGATAAACAGCTACCTACGCAGCATGTTCATGTCTTTCCTAAATGAGCTTTTATCTCTCACCTCACCACAAATCAAATTCTTCTGAGGAGTTCCCAGTACATTATCCTTTCCCCTGTGTAATTACTTAACAAGCTCCAGCTGTTTTTATTCTCAGAAGGTTTACTCCCTGATAAACAGCCGCCTACCCCCTTCGTAAGTGCAGGTCCTAAATGAGCTTTTTTCTCTGTTCCCTCACCACAATCCAGATTCTTTTGGGGAGTTACCAGTACAGTAACCATACCAGGAAGTACTTAATTTATTAAGCTACTGCTTTTCTTAATCTCAGTGGAGATATTTACTGATAGACAGCTACCTACGCAGCATGTTCATGTCTTTCCTAAATGAGCTTTTATCTCTCCCCTCACCACAAATCAGATTCTTCTGAGGAGTTCCCAGTACATTATCCTTTCCCCTGTGTAATTACCTTAACAATCTCCAGCTGTTTTTATTCTCAGAAGTTTTACTCCCTGATATACAGCTGCCTACCCCCTTCGTAAGTGCAGGTCCTAAATGAGATTTTTTCTCTGTTCCCTCACCACAATCCAGATTCTTTTAGGGAGTTACCAGTACAGTAACCATACCAGGAAGTACTTGATTTATTAAGCTACTGCTTTTCTTAATCTCAGTGGAGATATTTACTGATAAACAGCTACCTACGCAGCATGTTCATGTCGTTCCTAAATGAGCTTTTATCTCTCTCCCCTCACCACAAATCAGATTCTTCTCAGGAGTTCCAGTACATTATCCTTTCCCCTGTGTAATTACCTTAACAAGCTCCATCTGTTTTTATTCTCAGAGGATTTACTCCCTGATATACAGTTGCCTACCCCCTTCGTAAGTGCAGGTCCTAAATGAGCTTTTTTCTCTGTTCCCTCACCACAATCCAGATTCTTTTGGGGAGTTACCAGTACAGTAACCATACCAGGAAGTACTTAATTTATTAAGCTACTGCTTTTCTAAATCTCGGTGGAGATATTTACTGATAAACAGCTACCTACGCAGCATGTTCATGTCGTCCTAAATGAGCTTTTATCTCTCTCCCCTCACCACAAATCAGATTCTTCTGAGGAGTTCCCAGTACATTATCCTTTCCCCTGTGTAATTACCTTAAAAAGCTCCAGTTGTTTTTATCTCAGAAGGTTTACTCCCTGATATACAGCTGCCAACCCCCTTCGTAAGTGCAGGTCCTAAATGAGCTTTTTTCTCTGTTCCCTCACCACAATCTAGATTAATTGGGGAGTTACCAGTACAGTAACCATACCAGGAAGTACTTAATTTATTAAGCTACTACTTTTCTTAATCTCAGTGGAGATATTTACTATTAAACAGCTACCTACGCAGCATGTTCGTTCGTTCCTAAATGAGCTTTTATCTCTCTCCCCTCACCACAAATCAGATTCTTCTGAGGAGTTCCCAGTACATTTTCCTTTCCCCTGTGTAATTACCTTAACAAGCTCCAGCTGTTTTTAATCCCAGAAGGGATATTTACTGATAAACAGCTGCCTACCCGCAGCATGTTCATGTCGTTCCTAAATGAGCTTTTATCTCTCTCCCCTCACCACAATCAGATTCTTCTGAGGTGTTCCCAGTACAGTCACCATACCTGTGTAATTACCTTAACAAGCTACTGCTTTTTTATTCTCAGAAGGTTTACTCCCTGATATACAGCTGCCTACCCCCTTCATGTCGTTCCTAAATGAGCTTTTTTCTCTGTTCCCTCACCACAATCAGATTCTTTGGGGAGTTACCAGTACAGAAACCATACCAGGAAGTACTTAATTTATTAAGCTACTGCTTTTCTAAATCTCAGTGGAGATATTTACTGATAAACAGCTGCCTACCCCCTTCGTAAGTACATGTCCTAAATGAGCTTTTATCTCTTTCCCCTCACCACAAATCAGATTCTTCTGAGGAGTTCTCAGTACATTATCCTTTCCTCTGTGTAATTACCTTAACAAGCTACAGCTGTTTTTATTCTAAGGAGGTTTACTCCCTGATATACAGCTGCCTACCCCCTTTATAATTGCAGGTCCTAAATGAGCTTTTTCTCTGTTCCCTCACCACAATCCAGATTCTTTTGGGAGTTACCAGTACAATAATCCATACCAGGAAGTACTTAGTTTATTAAGCTACTGCTTTTCTTAATCTCAGTGGAGATATTTACTGATAGACAGCTACCTACGCAGCATGTTCATGCTTTCCTAAATGAGCTTTTATCTCTCCCCTCACCACAAATCAAATTCTTCTGAGGAGTTCCCAGTACATTATCCTTTCCCCTGTGTAATTACCTTAACAAGCTCCAGCTGTTTTTATTCTCAGAAGGTTTACTCCTGATATACAGCTGCCTACCCCCTTCGTAAGTGCAGGTCCTAAATGAGCTTTTTTCTCTGTTCCCTCACCACAATCCAGATTCTTTTGGGGAGTTACCAGTACAGTAACCATACCAGGAAGTACTTAATTTATTAAGCTACTGCTTTTCTTAATCTCAGTGGAGTTATTTACTGATAAACAGCTACCTACGCAGCATGTTCATGTCGTTCCTAAATGAGCTTTTATCTCTCTCCCCTCACCAAAATCAGATTCTTCTGAGGAGTTCCCAGTACATTATCCTTTCCCCTGTGTAATTACCTTAACAAGCTCCAGCTGTTTTTATTCTCAGAAGGTTTACTCCCTGATATACAGCTGCCTACCCCCTTCGTAATGCAGGTCCTAAATGAGCTTTTTTCTCTGTTCCCTCACCACAATCCAGATTCTTTTGGGGAGTTACCAGTACAGTAACCATACCAGGAAGTACTTAATTTATTAAGCTACTGCTTTTCTTAATCTCAGTGGAGATATTTACTGATAAACAGCTACCTACGCAGCATGTTCATGTCGTTCCTAAATGAGCTTTTATCTCTCCCCTCACCACAAATCAGATTCTTCTGAGGAGTTCCTCAGTACATTATCCTTTCCCCTGTGTAATTACCTTAACAAGCTCCAGCTGTTTTTATTCTCAGAAGGTTTACTCCCTGATATACAGCTGCCTACCCCCTTATAAGTGCAGGTCCTAAATGAGCTTTTTTCTCTGTTCCCTCACCACAATCCAGATTCTTTTGGGGAGTTACCAGTACAGTAACCATACCAGGAAGTACTTAATTTATTAAGCTACTGCTTTTCTTAATCTCAGTGGAGATATTTACTGATAAACAGCTACCTACGCAGCATGTTCATGTCGTTCCTAAATGAGCTTTTATCTCTCTGCCCTCACCACAAATCAGATTCTTCTGAGGAGTTCCCAGTACATTATCCTTTCCCCTGTGTAATTACCTTAACAAGCTCCAGCTGTTTTTATTCTCAGAAGGTTTACTCCCTGATATACAGCTGCCTACCCCCTTCGTAAGTGCAGGTCCTAAATGAGCTTTTTTCTCTGTTCCTCACCACAATCCAGATTCTTTTGGGGAGTTACCAGTACAGTAACCATACCAGGAAGTACTTAATTTATTAAGCTACTGCTTTTCTTAATCTCAGTGGAGATATTTACTGATAAACAGCTACCTACGCAGCATGTTCATGTCGTTCCTAAATGAGCTTTTATCTCTCTCCCCTCACCACAAATCAGATTCTTCTGAGGAGTTCCCAGTACATTATCCTTTCCCCTGTGTAATTACCTTAACAAGCTCCAGCTGTTTTTATTCTCAGAAGGTTTACTCCCTGATATACAGCTGCCTACCCCCTTCGTAAGTGCAGGTCCTAAATGAGCTTTTTTCTCTGTTCCCTCACCACAATCCAGATTCTTTTGGGGAGTTACCAGTACAGTATCCATAGCAGGAAGTACTTAATTTATTAAGCTACTGCTTTTCTTAATCTCAGTGGAGATATTTTCTGATAAACAGCTACCTACGCAGCATGTCATGTCGTTCCTAAATGAGCTTTTATCTCTCTCCCCTCACCACAAATCAGATTCTTCTGAGGAGTTCCCAGTACATTATCCTTTCCCCTGTGTAATTACCTTAACAAGCTCCAGCTGTTTTTATTCTCAGAAGGTTTACTCCCTGATATACAGCTGCCTACCCCCTTCGCAAGTGCAGGTCCTAAATGAGCTTTTTTCTCTGTTCCCTCACCACAATCCAGATTCTTTTGGGGAGTTACCAGTACAGTAACCATACCAGGAAGTACTTAATTTATTAAGCTACTGCTTTTCTTAATCTCAGTGGAGATATTTACTGATAAACAGCTACCTACGCAGCATGTTCATGTCGTTCCTAAATGAGCTTTTATCTCTCTCCCCTCACCACAAATCAGATTCTTCTGAGGAGTTCCCAGTACATTATCCTTTCCCCTGTGTAATTACCTTAACAAGCTCCAGCTGTTTTTATTCTCAGAAGGTTTACTCCCTGATATACAGCTGCCTACCCCCTTCGTAAGTGCAGGTCCTAAATGAGCTTTTTTCTCTGTTCCCTCACCACAATCCAGATTCTTTTGGGGAGTTACCAGTACAGTAACCCTACCAGGAAGTACTTAATTTATTAAGCTACTGCTTTTCTTAATCTCAGTGGAGATATTTACTGATAAACAGCTACCTACGCAGCATGTTCATGTCGTTCCTAAATGAGCTTTTATCTCTCTCCCTCACCACAAATCAGATTCTTCTGAGGAGTTCCCAGTACATTATCCTTTCCCCTGTGTAATTACCTTAACAAGCTCCAGCTGTTTTTATTCTCAGAAGGTTTACTCCCTGATATACAGCTGCCTACCCCCTTCGTAAGTGCAGGTCCTAAATGAGCTTTTTTCTCTGTTCCCTCACCACAATCCAGATTCTTTTGGGGAGTTACCAGTACAGTAACCATACCAGGAAGTACTTAATTTATTAAGCTACTGCTTTTCTTAATCTCAGTGGAGATATTTACTGATAAACAGCTACCTACGCAGCATGTTCATGTCGTTCCTAAATGAGCTTTTATCTCTCTCCCCTCACCACAAATCAGATTCTTCTGAGAGTTCCCAGTACATTATCCTTTCCCCTGTGTAATTACCTTAACAAGCTCCAGCTGTTTTTATTCTCAGAAGTTTACTCCCTGATATACAACTGCCTACCCCCTTCGTAAGTGCAGGTCCTAAATGAGCTTTTTTCTCTGTTCCCTCACCACAATCCAGATTCTTTTGGGGAGTTACCAGTACAGTAACCATACCAGGAAGTACTTAATTTATTAAGCTACTGCTTTTCTTAATCTCAGTGGAGATATTTACTGATAAACAGCTACCTACGCAGCATGTTCATGTCGTTCCTAAATGAGCTTTTATCTCTCTCCCCTCACCACAAATCAGATTCTTCTGAGGAGTTCCCAGTACATTATCCTTTCCCCTGTGTAATTACCTTAACAAGCTCCAGCTGTTTTTATTCTCAGAAGGTTTACTCCCTGATATACAGCTGCCTACCCCCTTCGTAAGTGCAGGTCCTAAATGAGCTTTTTTCTCTGTTCCCTCACCACAATCCAGATTCTTTTGGGGAGTTACCAGTACAGTAACCATACCAGGAAGTACTTAATTTATTAAGCTACTGCTTTTCTTAATCTCAGTGGAGATATTTACTGATAAACAGCTACCTACGCAGCATGTTCATGTCGTTCCTAAATGAGCTTTTATCTCTCTCCCCTCACCACAAATCAGATTCTTCTGAGGAGTTCCCAGTACATTATCCTTTCCCCTGTGTAATTACCTTAACAAGCTCCAGCTGTTTTTATTCCAGAAGGTTTACTCCCTGATATACAGCTGCCTACCCCCTTCGTAAGTGCAGGTCCTAAATGAGCTTTTTTCTCTGTTCCCTCACCACAATCCAGATTCTTTTGGGGAGTTACCAGTACAGTAACCATACCAGGAAGTACTTAATTTATTAAGCTACTGCTTTTCTTAATCTCAGTGGAGATATTTACTGATAAACAGCTACCTATGCAGCATGTTCATGTCGTTCCTAAATGAGCTTTTATCTCTCTCCCCTCACCACAAATCAGATTCTTCTGAGGAGTTCCCAGTACATTATCCTTTCCCCTGTGTAATTACCTTAACAAGCTCCAGCTGTTTTTATTCTCAGAAGGTTTACTCCCTGATATACAGCTGCCTACCCCCTTCGTAAGTGCAGGTCCTAAATGAGCTTTTTTCTCTGTTCCCTCACCACAATCAGATTCTTTTGGGGAGTTACCAGTACAGTATCCATACCAGGAAGTACTTAATTTATTAAGCTACTGCTTTTTTAATCTCAGTGGAGATTTTACTGATAACAGCTACCTACGCCATGTTCGTATGTCGTCCTAAATGAGCTTTTATCTCTTCCCCTCACCACAATCAGATTCTTCTGAGGAGTTCCCAGTACATTATCCTTTCCCTGTGTAATTACCTTAACAAGCTCCAGCTGTTTTTATTCTCGGAGAATTTACTCCCTGATATACAGCTGCCTACCCCCTTCGAAAGTACATGTCCTAAATGAGCTTTTTCTCTGTTCCCTCACCACAATCCAGATTCTTTTGGGAGTTACCAGTACAGTAATCCATACCAGGAAGTACTTATTTATTAAGCTACTGCTTTTCTTAATCTCAGTGGAGATATTTACTGATAACAGCTACCTACGCAGCATGTTCATGGTTCCTAAATGAGCTTTTATCTCTCCCCTCACCACAAATCAGATTCTTCTGAGGAGTTCCCAGTACATTATCCTTTCCCCTGTGTAATTACCTTAACAAGCTCCAGCTGTTTTTATTCTCAGAAGGTTTACTCCCTGATATACAGCTGCCTACCCCCTTCGTAAGTGCAGGTCCTAAATGAGCTTTTTTCTCTGTTCCCTCACCACAATCCAGATTCTTTTGGGGAGTTACCAGTACAGTACCATACCAGGTAATTACTTAATTAAGCTACTGCTTTTTTATCTCAGATATTTACTGATAAACAGCTCCTACGCAGCATGTTCATGTCGTTCCTAAATGAGCTTTTATCTCTCTCCCCTCACCACAATCAGATTCTTCTGAGGAGTTCCCAGTACATTATCCTTTCCCCTGTGTAATTACCTTAACAAGCTCCAGCTGTTTTTATTCTCAGAAGGTTTACTCCCTGATATACAGCTGCCTACCCTTCATAAGTCAGGTCCTAAATGAGCTTTTTTCTCTGTTCCCTCACCACAATCCAGATTCTTTTGGAGTTACCAGTACAGTAACCATACCAGGAAGTACTTAATTAAGCTACTTTTTCTTCTCAGTGGAGATTTACTCACTGATAAACAGCTACCTCAGTATGTTGCATGTCTTAAATGAGCTTTTATCTCTGTCCCCTCACCACAATCAGATTCTTCTGAGGAGTTCCCAGTACATTATCCTTTCCCCTGTGTAAGTACCTTAACAAGCTACTGCTGTTTTTATTCTCAGAATTTACTCCCTGATAAACAGCTGCCTACCCCCTTCATGTGCAGGTCCTAAATGAGCTTTTTTCTCTGTTCCCTCACCACAATCAGATTCTTTTGGGAGTTACCAGTACAGTAACCATACCAGGAAGTACTTAATTTATTAACAAGCTGCTTTCTTAATCTCAGTGGAGATATTTACTGATACAGCTGCCTACGCAGCTCGTCAGTGTCGTTCCTAAATGAGCTTTTATCTCTCTCCCCTCACCACAAATCAGATTCTTCTGAGGAGTTCCCAGTACATTATCCTTTCCCCTGTGTAATTACCTTAACAAGCTCCAGCTGTTTTTATTCTCAGAAGGTTTACTCCCTGATATACAGCTGCCTACCCCCTTCGTAAGTGCAGGTCCTAAATGAGCTTTTTTCTCTGTTCCCTCACCACAATCAGATTCTTTTGGGGAGTTACCAGTACAGTACCATACCAGGAAGTACTTAAATTAAGCTACTGTTTTTAATCTCAGTGGAGAATTTACTGATAAACAGCTACTTCGTAAGTGCAGGTCCTAAATGAGCTTTTTATCTTTCCCCTCACCACAAATCAGATTCTTCTGAGGAGTTCCCAGTACATTATCCTTTCCCCTGTGTAATTACCTTAACAAGCTACAGCTGTTTTTATTCTCAGAATTTACTCCCTGATATACAGCTACGTACCAGCTGTTCAGTCGTCCTAAATGAGCTTTTTTCTCTGTTCCCTCACCACAATCCAGATTCTTTTGGGGAGTTACCAGTACAGTATCCATACCAGGAAGTACTTAATTAAGCTAGCTGTTTCTTAATCTCAGTGGAGATATTTACTGATAAACAGCTACCTACGCAGCATGTTCATGTCGTTCCTAAATGAGCTTTTATCTCTCTCCCCTCACCACAATTCAGATTCTTCTGAGGAGTTCCCAGTACATTATCCTTTCCCCTGTGTAATTACCTTAACAAGCTCCAGCTGTTTTTATTCTCAGAAGTTTTACTCACTGATATACAGCTGCCTACCCCCTTCGTAAGTGCAGGTCCTAAATGAGCTTTTTTCTCTGTTCCCTCACCACAATCCAGATTCTTTTGGGGAGTTACCAGTACAGTAACCATACCAGGAAGTACTTAATTTATTAAGCTACTGCTTTTCTTAATCTCAGTGGAGATATTTACTGATAAACAGCTACCGTACGCAGCATGTTCATGTCGTTCCTAAATGAGCTTTTATCTCTCTCCCCTCACCACAAATCAGATTCTTCTGAGGAGTTCCCAGTACATTATCCTTTCCCCTGTGTAATTACCTTAACAAGCTCCAGCTGTTTTTATTCTCAGAAGGTTTACTCCCTGATATACAGCTGCCTACCCCCTTCGTAAGTGCAGGTCCTAAATGAGCTTTTTTCTCTGTTCCCTCACCACAATCCAGATTCTTTTGGGGAGTTACCAGTACAGTAACCATACCAGGAAGTACTTAATTTATTAAGCTACTGCTTTTCTTAATCTCAGTGGAGATATTTACTGATAAACAGCTACCTACGCAGCATGTTCATGTCGTTCCTAAATGAGCTTTTATCTCTCTCCCCTCACCACAAATCAGATTCTTCTGAGGAGTTCCCAGTACATTATCCTTTCCCCTGTGTAATTACCTTAACAAGCTCCAGCTGTTTTTATTCTCAGAAGGTTTACTCCCTGATATACAGCTGCCTACCCCCTTCGTAAGTGCAGGTCTAAATGAGCTTTTTTCTCTGTTCCCTCACCACAATCCAGATTCTTTTGGGGAGTTACCAGTACAGTAACCATACCAGGAAGTACTTAATTTATTAAGCTACTGCTTTTCTTAATCTCAGTGGAGATATTTACTGATAAACAGCTACCTACGCAGCATGTTCATGTCGTTCCTAAATGAGCTTTTATCTCTCTCCCCTCACCACAAATCAGATTCTTCTGAGGAGTTCCCAGTACATTATCCTTTCCCCTGTGTAATTACCTTAACAAGCTCCAGCTGTTTTTATTCTCAGAAGTTTTACTCCCTGATATACAGCTGCCTACCCCCTTCGTAAGTGCAGGTCCTAAATGAGCTTTTTTCTCTGTTCCCTCACCACAATCCAGATTCTTTTGGGGACTTACCAGTACAGTAACCATACCAGGAAGTACTTAATTTATTAAGCTACTGCTTTTCTTAATCTCAGTGGAGATACTTACTGATAAACAGCTACCTACGCAGCATGTTCTTGTCGTTCCTAAATGAGCTTGTTATCTCCCTCCCCTCACCACAAATCAGATTCTTCTGAGGAGTTCCCAGTACATTATCCTTTCCCCTGTGTAATTACCTTAACAAGCTCCAGCTGTTTTTATTCTCAGAAGGTTTACTCCCTGATATACAGCTGCCTACCCCCTTCGTAAGTGCAGGTCCTAAATGAGCTTTTTTCTCTGTTCCCTCACCACAATCCAGATTCTTTTGGGGAGTTACCAGTACAGTAACCATACCAGGAAGTACTTAATTTATTAAGCTACTGCTTTTCTTAATCTCAGTGGAGATATTTACTGATAAACAGCTACCGACGCAGCATGTTCATGTCGTTCCTAAATGAGCTTTTATCTCTCTCCCCTCACCAAAATCAGATTCTTCTGAGGAGTTCCCAGTACATTATCCTTTCCCCTGTGTAATTACCTTAACAAGCTCCAGCTGTTTTTATTCTCAGAAGGTTTACTCCCTGATATACAGCTGCCTACCCCCTTCGTAAGTGCAGGTCCTAAATGAGCTTTTTTCTCTGTTCCCTCACCACAATCCAGATTCTTTTGGGGAGTTACCAGTACAGTAACCATACCAGGAAGTACTTAATTTATTAAGCTACTGCTTTTCTTAATCTCAGTGGAGATATTTACTGATAAACAGCTACCTACGCAGCATGTTCATGTCGTTCTAAATGAGCTTTTATCTCTCTCCCCTCACCACAAATCAGATTCTTCTGAGGAGTTCCCAGTACATTATCCTTTCCCCTGTGTAATTACCTTAACAAGCTCCAGCTGTTTTTATTCTCAGAAGGTTTACTCCCTGATATACAGCTGCCTACCCCCTTTATAAGTGCAGGTCCTAAATGAGCTTTTTTCTCTGTTCCCTCACCACAATCCAGATTCTTTTGGGGAGTTACCAGTACAGTAACCATACCAGGAAGTACTTAATTTATTAAGCTACTGCTTTTCTTAATCTCAGTGGAGATATTTACTGATAACAGCTACCTACGCAGCATGTTCATGTCGTTCCTAAATGAGCTTTTATCTCTCTCCCCTCACCACAATCAGATTCTTCTGAGGAGTTCCCAGTACATTATCCTTTCCCTGTGTAATTACCTTAACAAGCTCCAGCTGTTTTTATTCTCAGAAGGTTTACTCCCTGATATACAGCTGCCTACCCCCTTCGTAAGTGCAGGTCCTAAATGAGCTTTTTTCTCTGTTCCCTCACCACAATCCAGATTCTTTTGGAGTTACCAGTACAGTAACCATACCAGGAAGTACTTAATTTATTAAGCTACTGCTTTTCTTAATCTCAGTGGAGATATTTACTGATAAACAGCTACCTACGCAGCATGTTCATGTCGTTCCTAAATGAGCTTTTATCTCTCTCCCCTCACCACAAATCAGATTCTTCTGAGGAGTTCCCAGTACATTATCCTTTCCCCTGTGTAATTACCTTAACAAGCTCCAGCTGTTTTTATTCTCAGAAGGTTTACTCCCTGATATACAGCTGCCTACCCCCTTCGTAAGTGCAGGTCCTAAATGAGCTTTTTTCTCTGTTCCCTCACCACAATCCAGATTCTTTTGGGGAGTTACCAGTACAGTAACCATACCAGGAAGTACTTAATTTATTAAGCTACTGCTTTTCTTAATCTCAGTGGAGATATTTACTGATAAACAGCTACCTACGCAGCATGTTCATGTCGTTCCTAAATGAGCTTTTATCTCTCTCCCCTCACCACAAATCAGATTCTTCTGAGGAGTTCCCAGTACATTATCCTTTCCCCTGTGTAATTACCTTAACAAGCTCCAGCTGTTTTTATTCTCAGAAGGTTTACTCCCTGATATACAGCTGCCTACCCCCTTCGTAAGTGCAGGTCCTAAATGAGCTTTTTTCTCTGTTCCCTCACCACAATCCAGATTCTTTTGGGGAGTTACCAGTACAGTAACCATACCAGGAAGTACTTAATTTATTAAGCTACTGCTTTTCTTAATCTCAGTGGAGATATTTACTGATAAACAGCTACCTACGCAGCATGTTCATGTCGTTCCTAAATGAGCTTTTATCTCTCTCCCCTCACCACAAATCAGATTCTTCTGAGGAGTTCCATACATTATCCTTTCCCCTTGTGTAATTACCTTAACAAGCTCCAGCTGTTTTTATTCTCAGAAGGTTTACTCCCTGATATACAGCTGCCTACCCCCTTCGTAAGTGCAGGTCCTAAATGAGCTCTTTTCTCTGTTCCCTCACCACAATCCAGATTCTTTTGGGGAGTTACCAGTACAGTAACCATACCAGGAAGTACTTAATTTATTAAGCTACTGCTTTTCTTAATCTCAGTGGAGATATTTACTGATAAACAGCTACCTACGCAGCATGTTCATGTCGTTCCTAAATGAGCTTTTATCTCTCCCCTCACCACAAATCAGATTCTTCTGAGGAGTTCCCAGTACATTATCCTTTCCCCTGTGTAATTACCTTAACAAGCTCCAGCTGTTTTTATTCTCAGAAGGTTTACTCCCTGATATACAGCTGCCTACCCCCTTCGTAAGTGCAGGTCCTAAATGAGCTTTTTTCTCTGTTCCCTCACCACAATCCAGATTCTTTTGGGGAGTTACCAGTACAGTAACCCTACCAGGAAGTACTTAATTTATTAAGCTACTGCTTTTCTTAATCTCAGTGGAGATATTTACTGATAAACAGCTACCTACGCAGCATGTTCATGTCGTTCCTAAATGAGCTTTATATCCCTCCCCTCACCACAAATCAGATTCTTCTGAGGAGTTCCCAGTACATTATCCTTTCCCCTGTGTAATTACCTTAACAAGCTCCAGCTGTTTTTATTCTCAGAAGGTTTACTCCCTGATATACAGCTGCCTACCCCCTTCGTAAGTGCAGGTCCTAAATGAGCTTTTTTCTCTGTTCCCTCACCACAATCCAGATTCTTTTGGGGAGTTACCAGTACAGTAACCATACCAGGAAGTACTTAATTTATTAAGCTACTGCTTTTCTTAATCTCAGTGGAGATATTTACTGATAAACAGCTACCTACGCAGCATGTTCATGTCGTTCCTAAATGAGCTTTATCTCTCTCCCCTCACCACAAATCAGATTCTTCTGAGGAGTTCCCAGTACATTATCCTTTCCCCTGTGTAATTACCTTAACAAGCTCCAGCTGTTTTTATTCTCAGAAGGTTTACTCCCTGATATACAGCTGCCTACCCCCTTCGTAAGTGCAGGTCCTAAATGAGCTTTTTTCTCTGTTCCCTCACCACAATCCAGATTCTTTTGGGGAGTTACCAGTACAGTAACCATACCAGGAAGTACTTAATTTATTAAGCTACTGCTTTTCTTAATCTCAGTGGAGATATTTACTGATAAACAGCTACGTACGCAGCATGTTCATGTCGTTCCTAAATGAGCTTTTATCTCTCTCCCCTCACCACAAATCAGATTCTTCTGAGGAGTTCCCAGTACATTATCCTTTCCCCTGTGTAATTACCTTAACAAGCTCCAGCTGTTTTTATTCTCAGAAGGTTTACTCCCTGATATACAGCTGCCTACCCCCTTCGTAAGTGCAGGTCCTAAATGAGCTTTTTTCTCTGTTCCCTCACCACAATCCAGATTCTTTTGGGGAGTTACCAGTACAGTAACCATACCAGGAAGTACTTAATTTATTAAGCTACTGCTTTTCTTAATCTCAGTGGAGATATTTACTGATAAACAGCTACTACGCAGCATGTTCATGTCGTTCCTAAATGAGCTTTTATCTCTCTCCCCTCACCACAAATCAGATTCTTCTGAGGAGTTCCCAGTACATTATCCTTTCCCCTGTGTAATTACCTTAACAAGCTCCAGCTGTTTTTATTCTCAGAAGGTTTACTCCCTGATATACAGCTGCCTACCACCCTTCGTAAGTGCAGGTCTAAATGAGCTTTTTTCTCTGTTCCCTCACCACAATCCAGATTCTTTTGGGGAGTTACCAGTACAGTATCCATACCAGGAAGTACTTAATTTATTAAGCTCCACTGCTTTTCTTAATCTCAGTGGAGATATTTACTGATAAACAGCTACCTACGCAGCATGTTCATGCGTCCTAAATGAGCTTTTATCTCTCTCCCTCACCACAATCAGATTCTTCTGAGGAGTTCCCAGTACATTATCCTTTCCCCTGTGTAATACCTTATTTACAAGCTCCAGCTGTTTTTATTCTCAAGAATTTACTCCCTGATATACAGCTGCCTACCCCCTTCGTAAGTGCAGGTCCTAAATGAGCTTTTTTCTCTGTTCCCTCACCACAATCCAGATTCTTTTGGGGAGTTACCAGTACAGTAACCATCCCAGGAAGTACTTAATTTATTAAGCTACTGCTTTTCTTAATCTCAGTGGAGATATTTACTGATAAACAGCTACCTACGCAGCATGTTCATGTCGTTCCTAAATGAGCTTTTATCTCTCTCCCCTCACCACAAATCAGATTCTTCTGAGGAGTTCCCAGTACATTATCCTTTCCCCTGAAGTACTTATTTACCTTAAGCTCCAGCTGTTTTTATTCTCAGAATTTACTCCCTGATATACAGCTACCTACCCTTCGTAAGTGCAGGTCCTAAATGAGCTTTTTTCTCTGTTCCCTCACCACAATCCAGATTCTTTTGGGAGTTACCAGTACAGTAACCATACCAGGAAGTACTTAATTTATTAAGCTACTGCTTTTCTTAATCTCAGTGGAGATATTTACTGATAAACAGCTGCTACCTTGCAGTGCATGGTTCCTAAATGAGCTTTTATCTCTCTCCCCTCACCACAATCAGATTCTTCTGAGGAGTTCCCAGTACATTATCCTTTCCCCTGTGTAATTACCTTAACAAGCTCCAGCTGTTTTTATTCTCAGAAGGTTTACTCCCTGATATACAGCTGCCTACCCCCTTCATAAGTGCAGGTCCTAAATGAGCTTTTTTCTCTGTTCCCTCACCACAATCCAGATTCTTTTGGGGAGTTACCAGTACAGTAACCATACCAGGAAGTACTTAATTTATTAAGCTACTGCTTTTCTTAATCTCAGTGGAGATATTTACCTGATAAACAGCTACCGTACGCAGCATGTTCATGTCGTTCCTAAATGAGCTTTTATCTCTCTCCCCTCACCACAATCAGATTCTTCTGAGGAGTTCCCAGTACATTATCCTTTCCCCTGTGTAATTACCTTAACAAGCTCCAGCTGTTTTTATTCTCAGAAGGTTTACTCCCTGATATACAGCTGCCTACCCCCTTCGTAAGTGCAGGTCCTAAATGAGCTTTTTTCTCTGTTCCCTCACCACAATCCAGATTCTTTGGGAGTTACCAGTACAGTAACCATACCAGGAAGTACTTATTAACAGCTACTGCTTTTCTTAATCTCAGTGGAGATATTTACTGATAAACAGCTCCGTAAGCAGCATGTTCATGTCGTTCCTAAATGAGCTTTTATCTCTCTCCCCTCACCAGAAATCAGATTCTTCTGAGAAGTTCCCAGTACATTATCCTTTCCCCTGTGTAATTACCTTAACAAGCTCCAGCTGTTTTTATTCTCAGAAGGTTTACTCCCTGATATACAGCTGCCTACCCCCTTCGTAAGTGCAGGTCCTAAATGAGCTTTTTTCTCTGTTCCCTCACCACAATCCAGATTCTTTTTGGAGTTACCAGTACAGTAACATTACCAGGAAGTACTTAATTTATTAAGATACTGCTTTTCTTAACCCTAGTGGAGATTTTCACTGATAAACAGCTACCTACGCAGCATGTTCATGTCGTTCCTAAATGAGCTTTTATCTCTCTCCCCTCACCACAAATCAGATTCTTCTGAGGAGTTCCCAATACATTATCCTTTCCCCTGTGTAATTACCTTAACAAGCTCCAGCTGTTTTTATTCTCAGAAGGTTTACTCCCTGATATACAGCTACGTAACATGTTCATGTCGTCCTAAATGAGCTCTTTTCTCTGTTCCCTCACCACAATCCAGATTCTTTTGTGGAGTTACCAGTACAGTAACCATACCAGGAAGTACTTAATTTATTAAGCTACTGCTTTTCTTAATCTCAGTGAAGATATTTACTGATAAACAGCTACCTACGCAGCATGTTCATGTCGTTCCTAAATGAGCTTTTATCTCTCGCCCCTCACCACAAATCAGATTCTTCTGAGGAGTTCCCAGTACATTATCCTTTCCCCTGTGTAATTACCTTAACAAGCTCCAGCTGTTTTTATTATCAGAAGTTTTACTCCCTGATATACAGCTGCCTACCCCCTTCGTAAGTGCAGGTCCTAAATGAGCTTTTTTCTCTGTTCCCTCACCACAATCCAGATTCTTTTGGGGACTTACCCGTACAGTAACCATACCAGGAAGTACTTAATTTATTAAGCTACTGCTTTTCTTAATCTCAGTGGAGATACTTACTGATAAACAGCTACCTACGCAGCATGTTCTTGTCGTTCCTAAATGAGATGTTATCTCCCTCCCCTCACCACAAATCAGATTCTTCTGAGGAGTTCCCAGTACATTATCCTTTCCCCTGTGTAATTACCATAACAAGCTCCAGCTGTTTTTATTCTCAGAAGGTTTACTCCCTGATATACAGCTGCCTACCCCCTCCGTAAGTCCAGGTCCTAAATGAGCTTTTTTCTCTGTTCCTTCACCACAATCCAGATTCTTTTGGGGAGTTACCAGTACAGTAACCATACCAGGAAGTACTTAATTTATTAAGCTACTGCTTTTCTTAATCTCAGTGGAGATATTTACTGATAAACAGCTCCGTAAGCAGCATGTTCATGTCGTTCCTAAATGAGCTTTTATCTCTCTCCCCTCACCAGAAATCAGATTCTTCTGAGAAGTTCCCAGTACATTATCCTTTCCCCTGTGTAATTACCTTAACAAGCTCCAGCTGTTTTTATTCTCAGAAGTTTTACTCACTGATATACAGCTGCCTACCCCCTTCGTAAGTGCAGGTCCTAAATGAGCTTTTTTCTCTGTTCCCTCACCACAATCCAGATTCTTTTGGGGACTTACCAGTACAGTAACCATACCAGGAAGTACTTAATTTATTAATCGACTGCTTTTCTTAATCTCAGTGGAGATATTTACTGATAAACAGCTACGTACGCAGCATGTTCATGTCGTTCCTAAATGAGCTTTTATCTCTCTCCCCTCACCACAAATCAGATTCTTCTGAGGAGTTCCCAGTACATTATCCTTTCCCCTGTGTAATTACCTTAACAAGCTCCAGCTGTTTTTATTCTCAGAAGTTTTACTCCCTGATATACAGCTGCCTACCTTAGCCCTTCGTAAGTGCAGGTCCTAAATGAGCTTTTTTCTCTGTTCCCTCACCACAATCCAGATTCTTTTGGGGACTTACCAGTACAGTAACCATACCAGGAAGTACTTAATTTATTAAGCTACTCCTTTTCTTAATCTCAGTGGAGATACTTACTGATAAACAGCTACCTACGCAGCATGTTCTTGTCGTTCCTAAATGAGCTGTTATCTCCCTCCCCTCACCACAAATCAGATTCTTCTGAGGAGTTCCCAGTACATTATCCTTTCCCCTGTGTAATTACCATAACAAGCTCCAGCTGTTTTTATTCTCAGAAGGTTTACTCCCTGATATACAGCTGCCTACCCCCTTCGTAAGTGCAGGTCTTAAATGAGCTTTTTTCTCTGTTCCCTCACCACAATCCAGATTCTTTTGGGGAGTTACCAGTACAGTAACCATACCAGGAAGTACTTAATTTATTAAGCTACTGCTTTTCTTAATCTCAGTGGAGATATTTACTGATAAACAGCTACTACGCAGCATGTTCATGTCGTTCCTAAATGAGCTTTTATCTCTTTCCCCTCACCACAAATCAGATTCTTCTGAGGAGTTCCCAGTACATTATCCTTTCCCCTGTGTAATTACCTTAACAAGCTCCAGCTGTTTTTATTCTCAGAAGGTTTACTCCCTGATATACAGCTGCCTACCCCCTTCGTAAGTGCAGGTCCTAAATGAGCTTTTTTCTCTGTTCCCTCACCACAATCCAGATTCTTTTGGGGAGTTACCAGTACAGTAACCATACCAGGAAGTACTTAATTTATTAAGCTACTGCTTTTCTTAATCTCAGTGGAGATATTTACTGATAAACAGCTACCTACGCAGCATGTTCATGTCGTTCCTAAATGAGCTTTTATCTCTCTCCCCTCACCACAAATCAGATTCTTCTGAGGAGTTCCCAGTACATTATCCTTTCCCCTGTGTAATTACCTTAACAAGCTCCAGCTGTTTTTATTCTCAGAAGGTTTACTCCCTGATATACAGCTGCCTACCCCCTTCGTAAGTGCAGGTCCTAAATGAGCTTTTTTCTCTGTTCCCTCACCACAATCCAGATTCTTTTGGGGAGTTACCAGTACAGATAACCATACCAGGAAGTACTTAGTTTATTAAGCTACTGCTTTTCTTAATCTCAGTGGAGATATTTACTGATAGACAGCTACCTACGCAGCATGTTCATGCTTTCCTAAATGAGCTTTTATCTCTCCCCTCACCACAAATCAAATTCTTCTGAGGAGTTCCCAGTACATTATCCTTTCCCCTGTGTAATTACCTTAACAAGCTCCAGCTGTTTTTATTCTCAGAAGGTTTACTCCCTGATATACAGCTGCCTACCCCCTTCGTAAGTGCAGGTCCTAAATGAGCTTTTTTCTCTGTTCCCTCACCACAATCCAGATTCTTTTGGGGAGTTACCAGTACAGTAACCATACCAGGAAGTACTTAATTTATTAAGCTACTGCTTTTCTTAATCTCAGTGGAGATATTTACTGATAAACAGCTACCTACGCAGCATGTTCATGTCGTTCCTAAATGAGCTTTTATCTCTCTCCCTCACCACAAATCAGATTCTTCTGAGGAGTTCCCAGTACATTATCCTTTCCCCTGTGTAATTACCTTAACAAGCTCCAGCTGTTTTTATTCTCAGAAGGTTTACTCCCTGATATACAGCTGCCTACCCCCTTCGTAAGTGCAGGTCCTAAATGAGCTTTTTTCTCTGTTCCCTCACCACAATCCAGATTCTTTTGGGGAGTTACCAGTACAGTAACCATACCAGGAAGTACTTAATTTATTAAGCTACTGCTTTTCTTAATCTCAGTGGAGATATTTACTGATAAACAGCTACGTACGCAGCATGTTCATGTCGTTCCTAAATGAGCTTTTATCTCTCTCCCCTCACCACAAATCAGATTCTTCTGAGGAGTTCCCAGTACATTATCCTTTCCCCTGTGTAATTACCTTAACAAGCTCCAGCTGTTTTTATTCTCAGAAGGTTTACTCCCTGATAACAGCTGCCTACCCCCTTCGTAAGTGCAGGTCCTAAATGAGCTTTTTTCTCTGTTCCCTACCAACAATCCAGATTCTTTTGGGGAGTTACCAGTACAGTAACCATACCAGGAAGTACTTAATTTATTAAGCTACTGCTTTTCTTAATCTCAGTGGAGATATTTACTGATAAACAGCTACCTACGCAGCATGTTCATGTCGTTCCTAAATGAGCTTTTATCTCTCTCCCCTCACCACAAATCAGATTCTTCTGAGGAGTTCCCAGTACATTATCCTTTCCCCTGTGTAATTACCTTAACAAGCTCCAGCTGTTTTTATTCTCAGAAGGTTTACTCCCTGATAACAGCTGCCTACCCCCTTCGTAAGTGCAGGTCCTAAATGAGCTTTTTTCTCTGTTCCCTCACCACAATCCAGATTCTTTGGGGAGTTACCAGTACAGTAACCATACCAGGAAGTACTTAATTTATTAAGCTACTGCTTTTCTTAATCTCAGTGGAGATATTTACTGATAAACAGCTACCTACGCAGCATGTTCATGTCGTTCCTAAATGAGCTTTTATCTCTCTCCCCTCACCACAAATCAGATTCTTCTGAGGAGTTCCCAGTACATTATCCTTTCCCCTGTGTAATTACCTTAACAAGCTCCAGCTGTTTTTATTCTCAGAAGGTTTTACTCCTGATATACAGCTGCCTACCACCTTCGTAAGTGCAGGTCCTAAATGAGCTTTTTTCTCTGTTCCCTCACCCAATCCAGATTCATTTGGGGAGTTACCAGTACAGTAACCATACCAGGAAGTACTTAATTTATTAAGCTACTGCTTTTCTTAATCTCAGTGGAGATATTTACTGATAAACAGCTACCTACGCAGCATGTTCATGTCGTTCCTAAATGAGCTTTTATCTCTCTCCCCTCACCACGAATCAGATTCTTCTGAGGAGTTCCCAGTACATTATCCTTTCCCCTGTGTAATTACCTTAACAAGCTCCAGCTGTTTTTATTCTCAGAAGGTTTTCTCCCTGATATACAGCTGCCTACCCCCTTCGTAAGTGCAGGTCCTAAATGAGCTTTTTTCTCTGTTCCCTCACCACAATCCAGATTCATTGGGGAGTTACCAGTACAGTAACCATACCAGGAAGTACTTAATTTATTAAGCTACCTGCTTTTCTTAATCTCAGTGGAGATATTTACTGATAAACAGCTACCTACGCAGCATGTTCATGTCGTTCCTAAATGAGCTTTTATCTCTCTCCCCTCACCACAATCAGATTCTTCTGAGGAGTTCCCAGTACATTATCCTTTCCCCTGTGTAATTACCTTAACAAGCTCCAGCTGTTTTTATTCTCAGAAGGTTTACTCCCTGATATACAGCTGCCTACCCCCTTCGTAAGTGCAGGTCCTAAATGAGCTTTTTTCTCTGTTCCCTCACCACAATCCAGATTCTTTTGGGGAGTTACCAGTACAGTAACCATACCAGGAAGTACTTAATTTATTAAGCTACTGCTTTTCTTAATCTCAGTGGAGATATTTACTGATAAACAGCTACCTACGCAGCATGTTCATGTCGTTCCTAAATGAGCTTTTATCTCTCTCCCCTCACCACAAATCAGATTCTTCTGAGGAGTTCCCAGTACATTATCCTTTCCCCTGTGTAATTACCTTAACAAGCTCCAGCTGTTTTTATTCTCAGAAGGTTTACTCCCTGATATACAGCTGCCTACCCCCTTCGTAAGTGCAGGTCCTAAATGAGCTTTTTTCTCTGTTCCCTCACCACAATCCAGATTCTTTTGGGGAGTTACCAGTACAGTAACCATACCAGGAAGTACTTAATTTATTAAGCTACTGCTTTTCTTAATCTCAGTGGAGATATTTACTGATAAACAGCTACCTACGCAGCATGTTCATGTCGTTCCTAAATGAGCTTTTATCTCTCTCCCCTCACCACAAATCAGATTCTTCTGAGGAGTTCCCAGTACATTATCCTTTCCCCTGTGTAATTACCTTAACAAGCTCCAGCTGTTTTTATTCTCAGAAGGTTTACTCCCTGATATACAGCTGCCTACCCCTTCGTAAGTGCAGGTCCTAAATGAGCTTTTTTCTCTGTTCCCTCACCACAATCCAGATTCTTTTGGGGAGTTACCAGTACAGTAACCATACCAGGAAGTACTTAATTTATTAAGCTACTGCTTTTCTTAATCTCAGTGGAGATATTTACTGATAAACAGCTACCTACGCAGCATGTTCATGTCGTTCCTAAATGAGCTTTTATCTCTCTCCCCTCACCACAAATCAGATTCTTCTGAGGAGTTCCCAGTACATTATCCTTTCCCCTGTGTAATTACCTTAACAAGCTCCAGCTGTTTTTATTCTCAGAAGGTTTACTCCCTGATATACAGCTGCCTACCCCCTTCGTAAGTGCAGGTCCTAAATGAGCTTTTTTCTCTGTTCCCTCACCACAATCCAGATTCTTTTGGGGAGTTACCAGTACAGTAACCATACCAGGAAGTACTTAATTTATTAAGCTACTGCTTTTCTTAATCTCAGTGGAGATATTTACTGATAAACAGCTACCTACGCAGCATGTTCATGTCGTTCCTAAATGAGCTTTTATCTCTCTCCCCTCACCACACATCAGATTCTTCTGAGGAGTTCCCAGTACATTATCCTTTCCCCTGTGTAATTACCTTAACAAGCTCCAGCTGTTTTTATTCTCAGAAGGTTTACTCCCTGATATACTGCTGCCTACCCCCTTCGTAAGTGCAGGTCCTAAATGAGCTTTTTTCTCTGTTCCCTCACCACAATCCAGATTCTTTTGGGGAGTTACCAGTACAGTAACCATACCAGGAAGTACTTAATTTATTAAGCTACTGCTTTTCTTAATCTCAGTGGAGATATTTACTGATAAACAGCTACCTACGCAGCATGTTCATGTCGTTCCTAAATGAGCTTTTATCTCTCTCCCCTCACCACAAATCAGATTCTTCTGAGGAGTTCCCAGTACATTATCCTTTCCCCTGTGTAATTACCTTAACAAGCTCCAGCTGTTTTTATTCTCAGAAGGTTTACTCCCTGATATACAGCTGCCTACCCCCTTCGTAAGTGCAGGTCCTAAATGAGCTTTTTTCTCTGTTCCCTCACCACAATCCAGATTCTTTTGGGGAGTTACCAGTACAGTAACCATACCAGGAAGTACTTAATTTATTAATCTACTGCTTTTCTTAATCTCAGTGGAGATATTTACTGATAAACAGCTACCTACGCAGCATGTTCATGTCGTTCCTAAATGAGCTTTTATCTCTCACCCCTCACCACAAATCAGATTCTTCTGAGGAGTTCCCAGTACATTATCCTTTCCCCTGTGTAATTACCTTAACAAGCTCCAGCTGTTTTTATTCTCAGAAGGTTTACTCCCTGATATACAGCTGCCTACCCCTTCGTAAGTGCAGGTCCTAAATGAGCTTTTTTCTCTGTTCCCTCACCACAATCCAGATTCTTTTGGGGAGTTACCAGTACAGTAACCATACCAGGAAGTACTTAATTTATTAAGCTACTGCTTTTCTTAATCTCAGTGGAGATATTTACTGATAAACAGCTACCTACGCAGCATGTTCATGTCGTTCCTAAATGAGCTTTTATCTCTCTCCCCTCACCACAAATCAGATTCTTCTGAGGAGTTCCCAGTACATTATCCTTTCCCCTGTGTAATTACCTTATCAAGCTCCAGCTGTTTTTATTCTCAGAAGGTTTACTCCCTGATATACAGCTGCCTACCCCCTTCGTAAGTGCAGGTCCTAAATGAGCTTTTTTCTCTGTTCCCTCACCACAATCCAGATTCTTTTGGGGAGTTACCAGTACAGTAACCATACCAGGAAGTACTTAATTTATTAAGCTACTGCTTTTCTTAATCTCAGTGGAGATATTTACTGATAAACAGCTACCTACGCAGCATGTTCATGTCGTTCCTAAATGAGCTTTTATCTCTCTCCCCTCACCACAAATCAGATTCTTCTGAGGAGTTCCCAGTACATTATCCTTTCCCCTGTGTAATTACCTTAACAAGCTCCAGCTGTTTTTATTCTCAGAAGGTTTACTCCCTGATATACAGCTGCCTACCCCCTTCGTAAGTGCAGGTCCTAAATGAGCTTTTTTCTCTGTTCCCTCACCACAATCCAGATTCTTTTGGGGAGTTACCAGTACAGTAACCATACCAGGAAGTACTTAATTTATTAAGCTACTGCTTTTCTTAATCTCAGTGGAGATATTTACTGATAAACAGCTACCTACGCAGCATGTTCATGTCGTTCCTAAATGAGCTTTTATATCTCTCCCCTCACCACAATCAGATTCTTCTGAGGAGTTCCCAGTACATTATCCTTTCCCCTGTGTAATTACCTTAACAAGCTCCAGCTGTTTTTATTCTCAGAAGGTTTACTCCCTGATATACAGCTGCCTACCCCCTTCGTAAGTGCAGGTCCTAAATGAGCTTTTTTCTCTGTTCCCTCACCACAATCCAGATTCTTTTGGGGAGTTACCAGTACAGTATCCATACCAGGAAGTACTTAATTTATTAAGCTACTGCTTTTCTTAATCTCAGTGGAGATATTTACTGATAAACAGCTACCTACGCAGCATGTTCATGTCGTTCCTAAATGAGCTTTTATCTCTCTCCCCTCACCACAAATCAGATTCTTCTGAGGAGTTCCCAGTACATTATCCTTTCCCCTGTGTAATTACCTTAACAAGCTCCAGCTGTTTTTATTCTCAGAAGTTTACTCCCTGATATACAGCTGCCTACCCCCTTCGTAAGTGCAGGTCCTAAATGAGCTTTTTTCTCTGTTCCCTCACCACAATCCAGATTCTTTTTGGGAGTTACCAGTACAGTAACCATACCAGGAAGTACTTAATTTATTAAGCTACTGCTTTTCTTAATCTCAGTGGAGATATTTACTGATAAACAGCTACCTACGCAGCATGTTCATGTCGTTCCTAAATGAGCTTTATCTCTCTCCCCTCACCACAAATCAGATTCTTCTGAGGAGTTCCCAGTACATTATCCTTTCCCTGTGTAATTACCTTAACAAGCTCCAGCTGTTTTTATTCTCAGAAGGTTTACTCCCTGATATACAGCTGCCTACCCCTTCGTAAGTGCAGGTCCTAAATGAGCTTTTTTCTCTGTTCCCTCACCACAATCCAGATTCTTTTGGGAGTTACCAGTACAGTAACCATACCAGGAAGTACTTATTTATTAAGCTACTGCTTTTCTTAATCTCAGTGGAGAATATTTACTGATAAACAGCTACCTACGCAGCATGTTCATGTCGTTCCTAAATGAGCTTTTATCTCTCTCCCCTCACCACAAATCAGATTCTTCTGAGGAGTTCCCAGTACATTATCCTTTCCCCTGTGTAATTACCTTAACAAGCTCCAGCTGTTTTTATTCTCAGAAGGTTTACTCCCTGATATACAGCTGCCTACCCCTTCGTAAGTGCAGGTCCTAAATGAGCTTTTTTCTCTGTTCCCTCACCACAATCCAGATTCTTTTGGGGAGTTACCAGTACAGTAATCCATACCAGGAAGTACTTAATTTATTAAGCTACTGCTTTTCTTAATCTCAGTGGAGATATTTACTGATAAACAGCTACCTACGCAGCATGTTCATGTCGTTCCTAAATGAGCTTTTATCTCTCTCCCCTCACCACAAATCAGATTCTTCTGAGGAGTTCCCAGTACATTATCCTTTCCCCTGTGTAATTACCTTAACAAGCTCCAGCTGTTTTTATTCTCAGAAGGTTTACTCCCTGATATACAGCTGCCTACCCCCTTCGTAAGTGCAGGTCCTAAATGAGCTTTTTTCTCTGTTCCCTCACCACAATCCAGATTCTTTTTGGGGAGTTACCAGTACAGTAACCATACCAGGAAGTACTTAATTTATTAAGCTACTGCTTTTCTTAATCTCAGTGGAGATATTTACTGATAAACAGCTACCTACGCAGCATGTTCATGTCGTTCCTAAATGAGCTTTTATCTCTCTCCCCTCACCACAAATCAGATTCTTCTGAGGAGTTCCCAGTACATTATCCTTTCCCCTGTGTAATTACCTTAACAAGCTCCAGCTGTTTTTATTCTCAGAAGTTTACTCCCTGATATACAGCTGCCTACCCCCTTCGTAAGTGCAGGTCCTAAATGAGCTTTTTTCTCTGTTCCCTCACCACAATCCAGATTCTTTTGGGGAGTTACCAGTACAGTAACCATACCAGGAAGTAATTTATTAAGCTACTGCTTTTCTTAATCTCAGTGGAGATATTTACTGATAAACAGCTACCTACGCAGCATGTTCATGTCGTTCCTAAATGAGCTTTTATCTCTCTCCCCTCACCACAAATCAGATTCTTCTGAGGAGTTCCCAAGTACATTATCCTTTCCCCTGTGTAATTACCTTAACAAGCTCCAGCTGTTTTTATTCTCAGAAGGTTTACTCCCTGATATACAGCTGCCTACCCCCTTCGTAAGTGCAGGTCCTAAATGAGCTTTTTTCTCTGTTCCCTCACCACAATCCAGATTCTTTTGGGGAGTTACCAGTACAGTAACCATACCAGGAAGTACTTAATTTATTAAGCTACTGCTTTTCTTAATCTCAGTGGAGATATTTACTGATAAACAGCTACCTACGCAGCATGTTCATGTCGTTCCTAAATGAGCTTTTATCTCTCTCCCCTCACCACAAATCAGATTCTTCTGAGAGTTCCCAGTACATTATCCTTTCCCCTGTGTAATTACCTTAACAAGCTCCAGCTGTTTTTATTCTCAGAAGGTTTACTCCCTGATATACACTGCCTACCCCCTTCATAAGTGCAGGTCCTAAATGAGCTTTTTTCTCTGTTCCCTCACCACAATCCAGATTCTTTTGGGGAGTTACCAGTACAGTAACCATACCAGGAAGTACTTAATTTATTAAGCTACTGCTTTTCTTAATCTCAGTGGAGATATTTACTGATAAACAGCTACGTACGCAGCATGTTCATGTCGTTCCTAAATGAGCTTTTATCTCTCTCCCCTCACCACAAATGAGATTCTTCTGAGGAGTTCCCAGTACATTATCCTTTCCCCTGTGTAATTACCTTAACAAGCTCCAGCTGTTTTTATTCTCAGAAAGGTTTACTCCCTGATATACAGCTGCCTACCCCCTTCGTAAGTGCAGGTCCTAAATGAGCTTTTCTCTGTTCCCTCACCACAATCCAGATTCTTTTGGGGAGTTAAGTACAGTAACCATACCAGGAATTACTTAATTTATTAAGCTACTGCTTTTCTTAATCTCAGTGGAGATATTTACTGATAAACAGCTACCTACGCAGCATGTTCATGTCGTTCTAAAAGAGCTTTTATCTCTCTCCCCTCACCACAATTCAGATTCTTCTGAGGAGTTCCCAGTACATTATCCTTTCCCCTGTGTAATTACCTTAACAAGCTCCAGCTGTTTTTATTCTCAGAAGGTTTACTCCCTGATATACAGCTGCCTACCCCCTTCGTAAGTGCAGGTCCTAAATGAGCTTTTTTCTCTGTTCCCTCACCACAATCCAGATTCTTTTGGGGAGTTACCAGTACAGTACCATACCAGGAAGTACTTAATTTATTAAGCTACTGCTTTTCTTAATCTCAGTGGAGATATTTACTGATAAACAGCTACCTACGCAGCATGTTCATGTCGTTCCTAAATGAGCTTTTATCTCTCTCCGTCACCACAAATCAGATTCTTCTGAGGAGTTCCCAGTACATTATCCTTTCCCCTGTGTAATTACCTTAACAAGCTCCAGCTGTTTTTATTCTCAGAAGGTTTACTCCCTGATATACAGCTGCCTACCCCTTCGTAAGTGCAGGTCCTAAATGAGCTTTTTTCTCTGTTCCCTCACCACAATCCAGATTCTTTTGGGGAGTTACCAGTACAGTAACCATACAGGAAGTACTTAATTTATTAAGCTACTGCTTTTCTTAATCTCAGTGGAGATATTTACTGATAAACAGCTACCTAGCAGCATGTTCATGTCGTTCCTAAATGAGCTTTTATCTCTCTCCCCTCACCACAAATCAGATTCTTCTGAGGAGTTCCCAGTACATTATCCTTTCCCCTGTGTAATTACCTTAACAAGCTCCAGCTGTTTTTATTCTCAGAAGGTTTACTCCCTGATATACAGCTGCCTACCCCCTTCGTAAGTGCAGGTCCTAAATGAGCTTTTTTCTCTGTTCCCTCACCACAATCCAGATTCTTTTGGGGAGTTACCAGTACAGTAACCATACCAGGAAGTACTTATTTATTAAGCTACTCTTTTCTTAATCTCAGTGGAGATATTTACTGATAAACAGCTACCTACGCAGCATGTTCATGTCGTTCCTAAAGGAGCTTTTATCTCTCTCCCCTCACCACAAATCAGATTCTTCTGAGGAGTTCCCAGTACATTATCCTTTCCCCTGTGTAATTACCTTAACAAGCTCCAGCTGTTTTTATTCTCAGAAGGTTTACTCCCTGATATACAGCTGCCTACCCCCTTCGTAAGTGCAGGTCCTAAATGAGCTTTTTTCTCTGTTCCCTCACCACAATCCAGATTGTTTTGGGGAGTTACCAGTACAGTAACCATACCAGGAAGTACTTAATTTATTAAGCTACTGCTTTTCTTAATCTCAGTGGAGATATTTACTGATAAACAGCTACCTACGCAGCATGTTCATGTCGTTCCTATATGAGCTTTTATCTCTCTCCCCTCACCACAAATCAGATTCTTCTGAGGAGTTCCCAGTACATTATCCTTTCCCCTGTGTAATGACCTTAACAAGCTCCAGCTTTTTTTATTCTCAGAAGTTTTACTCCCTTATATACAGCTGCCTACCCCCTTCGTAAGTTCAGGTCCTAAATGAGCTTTTTTCTCTGTTCCCTCAACACAATCCAGATTCTTTTCGGGAGTTACCAGTACAGTAACCGTACCAGGATGTACTTAATTTATTAAGCTACTGCTTTTCTTAATCTCAGTGGAGATATTTACTGATAAACAGCTACCTACGCAGCATGTTCATGTCGTTCCTAAATGAGCTTTTATCTCTCTCCCCTCACCACAAATCAGATTCTTCTGAGGAGTTCCCAGTACATTATCCTTTCCGCTGTGTAATTACCTTAACAAGCTCCAGCTGTTTTTATTCTCAGAAGGTTTACTCCCTGATATACTGCTCCCTACCCCCTTCGTAAGTGCAGGTCCTAAATGAGCTTTTTTCTCTGTTCCCTCACCACAATCCAGATTGTTTTGGGAGTTACCAGTACAGTAACCATACCAGGAAGTACTTAATTTATTAAGCTACTGCTTTTCTTAATCTCAGTGGAGATATTTACTGATAAACAGCTCCGTAAGCAGCATGTTCATGTCGTTCCTAAATGAGCTTTTATCTCTCTCCCCTCACCACAAATCAGATTCTTCTGAGGAGTTCCCAGTACATTATCCTTTAACCTGTGTAATTACCTTAACAAGCTCCAGCTGTTTTTATTCTCAGAAGGTTTACTCCCTGATATACAGCTGCCTACCCCCTTCGTAAGTGCAGGTCCTAAATGAGCTTTTTTCTCTGTTCGCTCACCACAATCCAGATTCTTTTGGGAGTTACCAGTACAGTAACCATACCAGAAGTACTTAATTCATTAAGCTACTGCTTTTCTTAATCTCAGTGGAGATATTTACTGATAAACAGCTACCAACGCAGCATTTTCATGTCGTTCCTAAATGTGCTTTTATCTCTCTCCCTTCACCACAAATCAGATTCTTCTGAGGAGTTCCCAGTACATTATCCTTTCCCCTGTGTAATTACCTTATCTAGCTCCAGCTGTTTTTATTCTCAGAAAGTTTACTCCCTGATATACAACTGCCTACCCCCTTCGTAAGTGCAGGTCCTAAATGAGCTTTTTTCTCTGTTACCTCACCCACAATCCAGATTCTTTTGGGGAGTTACCAGTACAGTAACCATACCAGGAAGGACTTAATTTATTTATTTTTTTTTAATTTTTTTTTATTATCAATTGAACATAAATTTTTTTTACAAGGTGCTGTGCAAAGAGGGTGCAGTTACATAGTAGGGCAGTTTGTACATTTCTTGTGATATCTTACAACCTGTTTTCCCATCCCTTGTCTAGGTCAGGTAGACCCATATGCAGTATACAATGTATCAAGCACATATACAGTGTTCACAGACTTGGTCTCTACTGTCTCTCCATCTCCCTTTGTTAACAGTCATATATCAGGGAGATCATGCCCCTTTGTTTTCTGTGTTCTAGGCTTGTCTCACTCAACATTATTTGTTCGAGTTCTGACCATTTCCCTGCGAATAACAATATTTCACCATTCCTAATCGCTATGTAGTATTCCATTGTGTATAAGTACCATATTTTTTGGATCCATTCATCTGTGGAGGGGCATCTGGGTTGTTTCCAAATTTTGGCTATTGTGAATTGTGCTGCGATAAACATGGAAGTACAAATGTCCTTTTGATATCTTGGGTTTTGCTGTTTAGGATAGATGCCTAGGAGTGGTATGGCTGGGTCATAGGGTAGGTCTATATTGAGCTTTTTGAGAAACCTCCATACTGTTCTCCAAAGTGGCTGTACTAATTTGCACTCCCACCAACAATGGAGAAGGGTTCCTCTTTCCCCACAGCCCCTCCAGCATTTGTTGTTTCCTGAGTTCAGAGTATAGGCCATTCTAACTGGGGTGAGGTGGTATCTCAGGGTTGTTTTTATTTGCATTTCCTTTACTAGCAGGGATGTTGAGCATTTCCTCATGTGTTTCTTTGCCATTTTTATATCTTCTCTTGTGAAGTCTCTCTTTAGCTCTTTTGCCCATTTCCTAATAGGTTTGTTGGGCTTGGAGGGGCTTAGTTTTTTGAGTTCTCTGTAGATGACAGATATCAGGCCTTTGTCTGTTGCTGTGCTGGTAAATATCCTTTCCCTTATCGTTGGTTGTCTTTCTATTTTGGTGGCTATGACCTTAGCTGTGCAGAAACTTTTTAATTTGTAGTAGTCCCATTTGTTGAGTCTTTCCCCTATTTGTTGTGCGCCTGGGACTCTATTCAGGAAGTTCCTTCCTGTGCCTATAAGTTCTAGTGTCTTTCCTACTCTGTCCTTCAGTAGTTTCAAGGATTCAGGTCTGATGTTGAGGTCCTTGATCCATTTTGAGTTGATATTGGTGCATGGTGATAGGCTTGGGTCTACTTTGAGTTTTCTGCATATGGCTGCCCAGTTCTCCCAGCACCAGTAGTTGAAGAGGCTATGTTTATTCCATTGTATGTCTTTAGCTCCTTTGTCGAATATCAGTTGGCTGTAAGAGTGCGGTTTTATTCTGGGTCTTCAATTCTAATCCACTGGTCTTCCGATCTGTTTTTATACCAATACCATGCTGTTTTTGTTATGATGGCCTTGTAGTAGAGCTTGAAGTCTGGTATGGTAATACCTCCTGCACTATGTTTTTTGCCTAGAATTGCTTTGGCTATTCTAGGTTTTTTGCTGTTCCATATGAATTTATGGATTGGTTTCTCTATTTCAGTGAAGAATGTGGCTGGGATTTTGATAGGTATTGCATTGAATTTGTATAACAATTTGGGCAGTATGGCCATTTTCACTATATTGATTCTGCCTACCCATGAGCATGGGAGGTCTTTCCAACTCCTTGTGTCTTCTTTGATTTCCCTTATTAGATTTTTGTAGTTTTCATTGAATAGGTCCGTCACGTCCTTGGTTAAGTTGATCCCTAGGTACTTTATTCTTTTTTTGGCTACTGTAAATGGAATTGTTTCCATAATTTCCTTTACTGTTTGTCTATTGCTGGTGTACAGAAAAGCTGCTGACTTTTGTGGATTGATTTTGTATCCTGCTACTTTGCCAAATTGGTTTATTAGATGTAGGAGTTTGGGTACTGAGTTTTTTTGGGTCCTTGAGATATAAGATCATGTCGTCTGCGAATAGGGATAACTTGATTTCTTCCTTGCCGATGTGGATCCCTTTGATGTCCTCCTCTTGCCTTATTGCTATGGCTAGGGATTCCAGTACTATGTTGAACAGAAGTGGGGAGAGTGGGCATCCTTGTCTTGTTCCTGTGTTTAGGGGGAATGATTTAAGTCTCTCTCCATTTAATATGATATTAGCAGTTGGTCTGTTGTATATGGCTTTTATTGTTTTGAGGAATGTTCCATCTATTCCTGTTCTCTCCAAAGCTTTTAATAGGTATGGATGTTGTATTTTGTCAAAGGCCTTTTGTGCATCGACTGAGATAACAATGTGATTCTTGATTTTAGTTCTGTTTATGTGGTGAATTACATTGATTGATTTACGGATGTTGAACCATCCTTGTGACTGAGGGATGAAGCCTACTTGGTCATGATGTATGATATTCTTGATCACTTTCTGGATCCTGTTAGCTAATATTTTATTGAGGAGCTTTGCATCTGTGTTCATTAGTGATATTGGTCTGTAGTTCTCTTTTTTTGTTGGATCTTTGCCTGGTTTGGGGATGAGTATGATATTAGCTTCGTAGAATGAGTTCGGGATTTCTCCCTCCGTTTCTATTTCGCGGAAGAGTTTGAGGAGTATTGGAATTAGCTCCTCACTAAAGGTTTTGTAGAATTCATTGGTGAATCCATCTGGGCCTGGGCTTTTCTTAGTAGGGAGGTTCTTGATTACCTCCTGTATCTCACCGTAAGTTATTGGTTTATTTAGTTGATTTATTTCTTCTTGGTTTAGTTTGGGCAGTTTGTACATCTCTAAGAATTGATCCATTTCTGTAAAATTATTGTTTTTTGTTTGAGTAGAGGTTTTGGAAATAGCTCCTTATGATTGTTTGAATATCGTGTGTATTTGTTGTAATTTTTCCTGTGGAGTCCCTGATTTTACGAATATGAGTCTCTTCTCTTCTTTTTTTTGTGAGTCTTGCAAGGGGTCTGTCAATTTTGTTTATTTTCTCAAAGAACCAGCTTTTAGTCTTATTTATTTGTTGAATGGTCTTTCTATTTTCAATCAGATTTATCTCTTCTTTAATCTTTGTAATCTCTCCCCTCCTAGTCGTTTTAGATTCTGTCATTTCTTGTTTCTCCAGTTGTTTTAGTTTCATCGTGAGGGTATTCACCTGCTCTGCTTCCATTCTTTTAATGTGGGTACTGAGTGCAATGATCTTGCCCCTCAGTACTGCCTTAGCTGTGTCCCATAGGTTTCTTTGTGATGTGTTTTCTTTGTCATTGTGGCTTATGAATTCCTTGATTTCATCTTTAATTTGATCTGTGGCCCAAGTGTTGGATAGCAGCGTGGGGTTTAGCCTCCAAGAGTGTGTATAGGCTCTGTGGTATCCTTTGTTGTTGAGGGTTACCTTTAATCCACTGTGATCAGATATAATACATGGGATGATGTCAATTCTTTTGTATTTGCTGAGGTTCTTTGTGTGGGCTATGACGTGGTCTATTTTGGATATGATCCATGGGCTGCTGAAAAGAAGGTGTATTGGGTCTCTGTAGGGTGGAAGGTTCTATATAGGTCTGTTAGATCCATTTGGGCAATGGTGTTATTTAGGTCCTCAGCTCCCTTACTAATCCTCTGGGTGTTGGATCTGTCTCTTGGAGAGAGAGGAGTATTAAAGTCACCCACTATGATTGTGTTTGCATCTATCTTGCTCTGTAATTCTGTGAGAATTTGCTTGACATATGTCGGGCCTCTTTTGTTCGGTGAGTATACATTTATCACCGTGATGTCTTGATTCTGGATTTTTCCTTGTATCAATATGTAGTGTCCTTCTTTGTCTTTTTGAGTGGACTTTAAAGAGAAATCCAGCTTGTCTGAGATCAGAATGGCTACACCTGCCGTTTTGGTGGGTGCATTTGCTTGGTAGATCTTGCTCCATCCTTTCATTCGAAGCCTGTTTTTGTCCCTTGCTGTAAGGTGGGTCTCTTGTAGACAACAGATGTCAACTTTTTGCTTGCGGATCCATTCTGCCAGTCTGCTCCTCTTGATCGGGGAGTTTAAGCCATTTATATTTAAAGAGATCAAGGATAAGGGTGTTTTTTCTCTCTCCATTTTCTTGTTGGGCTGTTTTTTCCTGTTGTTTTTTTTTTTTTTTCTTCTTGTCTTTAGTGAGCTGGTCTTTCTGCTGGACTTTGGCTATTGAAGCTTCTTTCTGATTCTGTCTGTGTGTCTTTTACGATCTCTGTTGGGTGGGCTTCCCCTCTTAATATTCGCTGTAGGGCTGGTTTTTTATTCACATATTCCTTTAGCTCCTCTTTGGTGTGGAAAGATCTGGTTCTCCCTTCGAATGTGAACTCAGTTTCGCTGGATATTTGATCCGAGGTTGTAAATTGTTATTCTGAAGTACTTGGATGGTGTTCTTCCACTCACTTCGAGCTTGGTAAGTTTGTGTGGATAAGTCGGATGTTATTCGAATCCTCTTCCCATTGAAAAAAGTTTCCTTCTTCGCTTGGCTGAATTCAGAATTTGCTCTTTAATCTTGAGGTCTGTAGTCTTGAATATTATATGCCTTGGGGTGGTTTTCCTGGGGTCTGGCCTGCCAGGTGTCCTATAGGCTTCGGTTACCTGGATGGGGTCCCCTGTGAGATTGGGGAAGTTTTCTGCAATAACTTTATTGAGAACATGATTAAGCCCTCTGCTTTGATATTCGGCTCCTTCTTCTATTCCAATTATGCGCAGATTATATCTCTTGTCTTTGTCCATTAGTTCCTGGATTAATCTTCCCTGAAGCTTCACCTTTTCTTGGAGTGTGGTCATTTTCTGGTTGTTGTCAGCTGCTTCATCGTCCAGGCGAGAGATTCTGGATTCCATATGGTCCACTCTTTGTGTTATGGTTTCAATTGCGGAGTTTATGGATGTCAGAGAGCTATTCATGGTTGTCATATCAGCTCTGATCGTGGAAACTTCTTCCTTTAAAGAGTTGTATTTTAAATCTATTTTTTCATGCATTTCAATTCTCAGGGTGTGGAGATTTTCTTTAAAGGCGGCTTGCATTGTATCCATTTTTGCTTCCATTTCTTTAAACGAGGCTTGCATTGTATCCAGTTTTGCTTCCATTTCTTTCTTGGCTTCTGGGTGTCCTTCCAGATTTCCGCTCTAAACTCCTGGAATTGTTTTCTGATTTCATTTCTGACGGTTTCGATCATTCCTGTTAACATGTCCTCATTTGCTTTTTTATTCTCCATCTCCTCTCCAGTCGTGCTGCTTTTTTGGAGCTGGCGAGTTGGCTTGTCCTTTGATGAACTGAGTTATGTTTCTTTGTGATTTGCGCATCTGGAAGTCTGTGTAGATCTTCCCTCCCTTCTGTGTAGGCGTGTCTGCGTCAGCAGGTGCTGTCGCTGTGGCCCCGCCCACCAGTGCAGGGCACGCCTACCAGAGCGGGCGCTTTCGCCGGGGCCCCGCCCTCCTGTGCACTGTGAGTTCCCTACAACAGGCACTTAAGTGGGGTCTGCCTCCCAGAGCGAGCCCTGGGTTGTTGGGTTGTGCTTGCGCCCTCCCGCGATTCCGTTGGGGGGGTGGAGGCAGTATGTGTGGGGCCCAGTGGGTTCGACTGTCCGGGTGTGGCTTGGCACTCTCAGACCTCACCTCCGCTGCGAGGAGGGGGAACGAGATCAGGCTCAGGTGACCCTGCTGGGCTGGTATTGCCCACCAGCGCCTGTGATTTTAGTTGTAAGAGTCCGCAAGGTCTAGGCACCTCGGGTGGGGCTTGCCCTGCCGGCCGTCCCCGGCCCCTGTTGGGAAGGGGACGGGGCCGGTTCTGCCAGTTCAGGAACCTTTGGGGCTTGGGGCTGTTCCGCCCTTCCCCTGCTAGACTGGCTTCCCAGCGCCTGATGGGAGCTTCCCGCCTGATTTGGGGGTCCTTTGTTCCCACGGGAGTGGGGAGGGGGAGGGAGGGAGCTATAGCTTCTTTGTCGGGCTTGGGTCTCCCGTTGGGGGAAGGGATTATGGGGGACTCACTTTTGCTGCTTTGTGTGTGTGTCCCGCGCCGCCGTTGGCCCTTCAGGGGTTGGCGAAGTGTCATGGTGGCTCCCCGTTCCCTCTTTCTGCCGCGCTGGGTTCCCTTGTCCGAATCCGGTGTGGACCCGAATTTCTCGTCGCTGCCGGGTGTGTCTTGGTCCGCACCCTGCTTTGTGTCCGTGGGGTCTCCCGCTATATGGATTCTGCTCTCCTGGCAACCTGTCTGCCGATCGCCGGGTTTCCCTTTCCCAGCCAGACCCTGTTTGGGCCAGGGCCGGCTGGTGGGGGGAGGGTGCCCCGATTAATCTCCGGCTCCGTGTAGGTTTTCGGTTCTTCTTTTTTGCTCCTTTTTGTTTTCCTGCGTTTCTCCACTGCTTCTGGATGCTGGTTATGCTGGGTTTTGGTGGAGTGTTGGGTGTTGGAGTTCCCAGCTCGCTATTCAGTTGGTGCGAGTCGGGGTGCCTCCCTATTGTTTCGGCGCCATCTTTCTCCTCCCTCAGGACATAATTTATTAAGCTACTGCATTTCTTAATCTCAGTGGAGATATTTACTGATAAACAGCTACCTACGCAGCATGTTCATGTCGTTCCTAAATGAGCTTTTATCTCTCTCCCCTCACCACAAATCAGATTCTTTGAGGAGTTCCCAGTACATTATCCTTTCCCCTGTGTAATTACCTTAACAAGCTCCAGCTGTTTTTATTCTCAGAAGGTTTACTCCCTGATATACAGCTGCCTACCCCCTTCGTAAGTGCAGGTCGTAAATGAGCTTTTATCTCTGTTCCCTCACCACAATCCAGATTCTTTTGGGGAGTTACCAGTACAGTAACCATACCAGGAAGTACTTAATTTATTAAGCTACTGCTTTTCTTAATCTCAGTGGAGATATTTACTGATAAACAGCTACGTATGCAGCATGTTCATGTCGTTCCTAAATGAGCTTTTATCTCTCTCCCCTCACCACAAATCAGATTCTTCTGAGGAGTTCCCAGTACATTATCCTTTCCCCTGTGTAATTACCTTAACAAGCTCCACCTGTTTTTATTCTCAAAAGGTTTACTCCCTGATATACTGCTGCCTACAACCTTTGTAAGTGCAGGTCCTAAATGAGCTTTTTTCTCTGTTCCCTCACCACAATCCAGATTCTTTTGGGGAGTTACCAGTAGAGTAACCATACCAGGAAGTACTTAATTTATTAAGCTACTGCTTTTCTTAATCTCAGTGGAGATATTTACTGATAAACAGCTACCTACGCAGCATGTTCATGTCGTTCCTAAATGAGCTTTTATCTCTCGCCCCTCACCACAAATCAGATTCTTCTGAGGAGTTCCCAGTACATTATCCTTTCCCTGTGTAATTACCTTGACAACCTCCAGCTGTTTTTATTCTCAGAAGGTTTACTCCCTGATATACAGCTGCCTACCCCCTTCGTAAGTGCATGTCCTAAATGAGCTTTTTTCTCTGTTCCCTCACCACAATCCAGATTCTTTTGGGGAGTTTCCAGTACAGTAACCATACCAGGAAGTACTTAATTTATTAAGCTACTGCTTTTCTTAATCTCAGTGGAGATATTTACTGATAAACAGCTACCTACGCAGCATGTTCATGTCGTTCCTAAATGAGCTTTTATCTCTCTCCCCTCACCACAAATCAGATTCTTCTGAGGAGTTCCCAGTACATTATCCTTTCCCCTGTGTAATTACCTTAACAAGCTCCAGCTGTTTTTATTCTCAGAAGGTTTACTCCCTGATACACTACTGCCTACCCCCTTCGTAAGTGCAGGTCCTAAATGAGCTTTTTTCTCTGATCCCTCACCACAATCCAGATTCTTTTGGGGAGTTACCAGTACAGTAACCATACCAGGAAGTACTTAATTTATTACGATACTGCTTTTCTTAATCTCAGTGGAGATATTTACTGATAAACAGCTACCTACGCAGCAAGTTCATGTCGTTCCTAAATGAGCTTTTATCTCTCTCCCCTCACCACAAATCAGATTCTTCTGAGGAGTTCCCAGTACATTATCCTTTCCCCTGTGTAATTACCTTAACAAGCTCAGCTGTTTTTATTCTCAGAAGGTTTACTCCCTGATATACAGCTGCCTACCCCCTTCGTAAGTGCATGTCCTAAATGAGCTTTTTTCTCTGTTCCCTCAACACAATCCAGATTCTTTTGGGGAGTTACCAGTACAGTAACCATACAGGAAGTACTTAATTTATTAAGCTACTGCTTTTCTTAATCTCAGTGGAGATATTTACTGATAAACAGCTACCTACGCAGCATGTTCATGTCGTTCCTAAATGAGCTTTTATCTCTCTCCCCTCACCACAAATCAGATTCTTCTGAGGAGTTCCCAGTACATTATCCTTTCCCCTGTGGCATTACCTAAACAAGCTCCAGCTGTTTTATTCTCAGAAGGTTTACTCCCTGATATACTGCTGCTTACCCCCTTAGTAAGTGCAGGTCCTAAATGAGCTTTTTTCTCTGTTCCCTCACCACAATCC
>NW_025957146.1:0-29952 GCF_023159225.1 Perognathus longimembris pacificus | reverse complement strand
TATGCAGCATGTACATGTCTTTCCTAAATGAGCTTTTATCTCTCTCCCCTCACCACAAATCAGATTCTTCTGAGGAGTTCCCAGTACATTATCCTTTCCCCTGTGTAATTACCTTAACAAGCTCCAGCTGTTTTTATTCTGAGAAGCGATACTCCCTGATATACAGCTGCCTACCCCCTTCTTAAGTGCAGGTCATAAATGAGCTTTTTTCTCTGTTCCCTCACCACAATCCAGATTGTTTTGGGAGTTACCAGTACAGTAACCATACCAGGAATTACTTAATTTATTAAGCTACTGCTTTTCGTAATCTCAGTGGAGATATTTACTGATAAACAGCTACCTACGCTGCATGTTCATGTCGTTCCTATATGAGCTTTTTTCTCTGTTCCCTCACCACAATCCAGATTCTTTTGGGTAGTTACCACTACAGTATCCATACCAGGAAGTACTTAATTTATTAAGCTACTGCTTTTCTTAATCTCAGTGGAGACTATTTACTGATAAACAGCTACGTATGCAGCATGTTCATGTCGTTACTAAATAAGCTTTTATCTCTCTCCCCTCACCACAAATCAGATTCTTCTGAGGAGTTCCCAGTACATTATCCTTTCACCTGTGTAATTACCTTAACAAGCTCCAGCTGTTTTTATTCTCAGAAGGTTTACTCCCTGATATACAGCTGCCTACCCCCTTCGTAAGTGCAGGTCCTAAATGAGCTTTTTTCTCTGTTCCCTTACCACAATCCAGATTCTTTTGAGGAGTTACCAGTACAGTAACCATACCAGGAAGTACTTAATTTATTAAGCTACTGATTTTCTTAATCTCAGTGGATTTATTTACTGATAAACACCTACCTACGCAGCATGTTCATGTCGTTCCTAAATGAGCTTTTATCTCTCTCCACTCACCACAAATCAGATTCTTCTGAGGAGTTCCCAGTACATTATCCTTTCCCCTGTGTAATTACCTTAACCCGCTCCAGCTGTTTTTATTCTCAGAAGGTTTACTCCCTGATATACAGCTGCATACCCCCTTCGTAAGTGCAGGTCCTAAATGAGCTTTTTTCTCTGTTCCCTCACCACAATCCAGATTCTTTTGGGGAGTTACCAGTACAGTAACCATTCCAGGAAGTACTTAATTTATTAAGCTTCTGCTTTTCTTAATCTCAGTGGAGATATTTACTGATAAACCGCTACCTACGCAGCATGTTCAAGTCGTTCCTAAATGAGCTTATATCTCTCTCCCCTCACCACAAATCAGATACTTCTGAGGAGTTCCCAGTACATTATCCTTTCACCTGTGTAATTACCTTAACAAGCTCCAGCTGTTTTTATTCTCAGAAGGTTTACTCCCTGATATACAGCTGCCTACCTCCTTCGTAAATGCAGGTCCTAAATGAGCTTTTTCTCTGTTCCCTTACCACAATCCAGATTCTTTTGGGGAGTTACCAGTACAGTAACCGTACCAGGAAGTACTTAATATATTAAGCTACTGCTTTTCTTAATCTCAGTGGAGATATTTACTGATAAACAGCTACCTACGCAGCATGTTCATGTCGTTCCTAAATGAGCTTTTATCTCACTCCCCTCACCACAAATCAGATTCTTCTGAGGAGTTCCCAGTACATTATCCTTTCCCCTGTGTAATTACCTTAACAAGCTCCAGCTGTTTTTATTGTCAGAAGGTTTACTCCCTGATATACAGCTGCCTACCCCCTTCGTAAGTGCAGGTCCTAAATGAGCTTTTTTCTCTATTCCCTCACCACAATCCAGATTCTTTTGGGGAGTTACCAGTACAGTAACCATACCAGGATTACTTAATTTATTAAGCTACTGCTCTTCTTAATCTCAGTGGAGATATTTACAGATAAACAGCTACCTACGCAGCATGTTCATGTCGTTCCTAAATTAGCTTTTATCTCTCTCCCCTCACCACAAATCAGATTCTTCTGAGGAGTTCCCAGTACATTATCCTTTCCCCTGTGTAATTACCTTAACAAGCTCCAGATGTTTTTATTCTCAGAAGGTTTACTCCCTGATATACAGCTGCCTACCCCCTTCGTAAGAGCAGGTCCTAAATGAGCTTTTTTCTCTGTTCCCTCACCACAATCCAGATTCTTTTGGGGAGTTACCAGTACAGTATCCATACCAGGAAGTACTTAATTTATTACGCTACTGCTTTTCTTAATCTCAGTGGAGATATTTACTGATAAACAGCTACGTATGCAGCATGTTATGTCGTTCCTAAATGAGCTTTTATCTCTCTCCCCCCTCACCACAAATCAGATTCTTCTGAGGAGTTCCCAGTACATTATCCTTTCCCCTGTGTAATTACCTGAACAAGCTCCAGCTGTTTTTTTTCTCAGAAGGTTAACTCCCTGATATACAGCTGCCTACCCCCTTCGTAAGTGCAGGTCCTAAATGAGCTTTATTCTCTGTTCCCTACCACAATCCAGATTCTTTTGGGGAGTTACCAGTACAGTAACCATACCAGGAAGTACTTAATTTATTAAGCTACTGCTTTTCTTAATCTCAGTGGAGATATTTACTGATAAACAGCTACGTACGCAGCATGTTCATGTCGTTCCTAAATGAGCTTTTTTCTCTGTTCCCTCAAGACAATCCAGATTATTTTGGTAAGTTACCAGTACAGTATCCATCCCAGGAAGTACTCAATTTATTAAGCTACTGCTTTTCTTAATCTCAGTGGAGATATTTACTGATAAACAGCTACCTACGCAGCATGTTCATGTCGTTCCTAAATGAGCTTTTATCTCTCTCCCCTCACCACAAATCAGATTCTTCTGAGGAGTTCCCAGTACATTATCCTTTCCCCTGTGTAATTACCTTAACAAGCTCCAGCTGTTTTTATTCTCAGAAGGTTTACTCCCTGATATACAGCTGCCTACCCCCTTCATAAGTGCAGGTCTTAAATCAGCTTTATTCTCTGTTCCCTCACCACAATCCAGATTCTTTTGGGGAGTTTCCAGTACAGTAACCATACCAGGAAGTACTTAATTTATTAAGCTACTGCTTTTCTTAATCTCAGTGGAGATATTTACTGATAAAAAACTACATACGCAGCATGTTCATGTCGTTCCTAAATGAGCTTTTATCTCTCTCCCCGCACCACAAATCAGATTCTTCTGAGGACTTCCCAGTACATTATCCTTTAACCTGTGTAATTACCTTAACAAGCTCCAGCTGTTTTTATTCTCAGAAGGTTTACTCCCTGATATACAGCTGCCTACCCCCTTCGTAAGTGCAGGTCCTAAATGAGCTTTTTTCTCTGTTCCCTCACCACAATCCAGATTCTTTTGGGGAGTTACCAGTACAGTAACCATACCAGGAAGTACTTAATTTATTAAGCTACTGCTTTTCTTAATCTCAGTGGAGATATTTACTGATAAACATCTACCTACGCAGCATGTTCATGTCGTTCCTATATGAGCTTTTTTCTCTGTTCCCTCACCACAATCCAGATTCTTTTGGGTAGTTACCACTACAGTATCCATACCAGGAAGTACTTAATTTATTAAGCTACTGCTTTTCTTAATCTCAGTGGAGATATTTACTGATAAACAGCTACGTATGCAGCATGTTCATGTCGTTACTAAATGAGCTTTTATCTCTCTCCCCTCACCACAAATCAGATTCTTCTGAGGAGTTCCCAGTACATTATCCTTTCACCTGTGTAATTACCTTAACAAGCTCCAGCTGTTTTTATTCTCAGAAGGTTTACTCCCTGATATACAGCTGCCTACCCCCTTCGTAAGGGCAGGTCCTAAATGAGCTTTTTTCTCTGTTCCCTTACCACAATCCAGATTCTTTTGAGGAGTTACCAGTACAGTAACCATACCAGGAAGTACTTAATTTATTAAGCTACTGATTTTCTTAATCTCAGTGGATTTATTTACTGATAAACACCTACCTACGCAGCATGTTCATGTCGTTCCTAAATGAGCTTTTATCTCTCTCCACTCACCACAAATCAGATTCTTCTGAGGAGTTCCCAGTACATTATCCTTTCCCCTGTGTAATTACCTTAACACGCTCCAGCTGTTTTTATTCTCAGAAGGTTTACTCCCTGATATACAGCTGCCTACCCCCTTCGTAAGTGCAGGTCCTAAATGAGCTTTTTTCTCTGTTCCCTCACCACAATCCAGATTCTTTTGGGAGTTACCAGTACAGTAACCATTCCAGGAAGTACTTAATTTATTAAGCTTCTGCTTTTCTTAATCTCAGTGGAGATATTTACTGATAAACAGCTACCTACGCAGCATGTTCAAGTCGTTCCTAAATGAGCTTATATCTCTCTCCCCTCACCACAAATCAGATACTTCTGAGGAGTTCCCAGTACATTATCCTTTCACCTGTGTAATTACCTTAACAAGCTCCAGCTGTTTTTATTCTCAGAAGGTTTACTCCCTGATATACAGCTGCCTACCTCCTTCGTAAATGCAGGTCCTAAATGAGCTTTTTCTCTGTTCCCTTACCACAATCCAGATTCTTTTGGGGAGTTACCAGTACAGTAACCGTACCAGGAAGTACTTAATATATTAAGCTACTGCTTTTCTTAATCTCAGTGGAGATATTTACTGATAAACAGCTACCTACGCAGCATGTTCATGTCGTTCCTAAATGAGCTTTTATCTCACTCCCCTCACCACAAATCAGATTCTTCTGAGGAGTTCCCAGTACATTATCCTTTCCCCTGTGTAATTACCTTAACAAGCTCCAGCTGTTTTTATTGTCAGAAGGTTTACTCCCTGATATACAGCTGCCTACCCCCTTCGTAAGTGCAGGTCCTAAATGAGCTTTTTTCTCTATTCCCTCACCACAATCCAGATTCTTTTGGGGAGTTACCAGTACAGTAACCATACCAGGATTACTTAATTTATTAAGCTACTGCTCTTCTTAATCTCAGTGGAGATATTTACAGATAAACAGCTACCTACGCAGCATGTTCATGTCGTTCCTAAATTAGCTTTTATCTCTCTCCCCTCACCACAAATCAGATTCTTCTGAGGAGTTCCCAGTACATTATCCTTTCCCCTGTGTAATTACCTTAACAAGCTCCAGATGTTTTTATTCTCAGAAGGTTTACTCCCTGATATACAGCTGCCTACCCCTTCGTAAGAGCAGGTCCTAAATGAGCTTTTTTCTCTGTTCCCTCACCACAATCCAGATTCTTTTGGGGAGTTACCAGTACAGTATCCATACCAGGAAGTACTTAATTTATTACGCTACTGCTATTCTTAATCTCAGTGGAGATATTTACTGATAAACAGCTACGTATGCAGCATGTTATGTCGTTCCTAAATGAGCTTTTATCTCTCTCCCCTCACCACAAATCAGATTCTTCTGAGGAGTTCCCAGTGCATTATCCTTTCCCCTGTGTAATTACCTGAACAAGCTCCAGCTGTTTTTTTTCTCAGAAGGTTAACTCCCTGATATACAGCTGCCTACCCCCTTCGTAAGTGCAGGTCCTAAATGAGCTTTATTCTCTGTTCCCTACCACAATCCAGATTCTTTTGGGGAGTTACCAGTACAGTAACCATACCAGGAAGTACTTAATTTATTAAGCTACTGCTTTTCTTAATCTCAGTGGAGATATTTACTGATAAACAGCTACGTACGCAGCATGTTCATGTCGTTCCTAAATGAGCTTTTTTCTCTGTTCCCTCAAGACAATCCAGATTATTTTGGTAAGTTACCAGTACAGTATCCATCCCAGGAAGTACTCAATTTATTAAGCTACTGCTTTTCTTAATCTCAGTGGAGATATTTACTGATAAACAGCTACCTACGCAGCATGTTCATGTCGTTCCTAAATGAGCTTTTATCTCTCTCCCCTCACCACAAATCAGATTCTTCTGAGGAGTTCCCAGTACATTATCCTTTCCCCTGTGTAATTACCTTAACAAGCTCCAGCTGTTTTTATTCTCAGAAGGTTTACTCCCTGATATACAGCTGCCTACCCCCTTCATAAGTGCAGGTCTTAAATCAGCTTTATTCTCTGTTCCCTCACCACAATCCAGATTCTTTTGGGGAGTTACCAGTACAGTAACCATACCAGGAAGTACTTAATTTATTAAGCTACTGCTTTTCTTAATCTCAGTATAGATATTTACTGATAAACAACTACATACGCAGCATGTTCATGTCGTTCCTAAATGAGCTTTTATCTCTCTCCCCGCACCACAAATCAGATTCTTCTGAGGACTTCCAGTACATTATCCTTTAACCTGTGTAATTACCTTAACAAGCTCCAGCTGTTTTTATTCTCAGAAGGTTTACTCCCTGATATACAGCTGCCTACCCCCTTCGTAAGTGCAGGTCCTAAATGAGCTTTTTTCTCTGTTCCTCACCACAATCCAGATTCTTTTGGGGAGTTACCAGTACAGTAACCATACCAGGAAGTACTTAATTTATTAAGCTACTGCTTTTCTTAATCTCAGTGGAGATATTTACTGATAAACATCTACCTACGCAGCATGTTCATGTCGTTCCTAAATGAGCTTTTATCTCTCTCCCCGCACCACAAATCAGATTCTTCTGAGGAGTTCCCAGTACATTATCCTTTCCCCTGTGTAATTACCTTAACAAGCTCCAGCTGTTTTTATTCTCAGAAGGTTTACTCCCTGATATACAGCTGCCTACCCCCTTCGTAAGTGCAGGTCCTAAATGAGCTTTTTTCTCTGTTCCCTCACCACAATCCAGATTATTTTGGGGAGTTACCAGTACAGTAACCATACCAGGAAGTACTTAATTTATTAAGCTACTGCTTTTCTTAATCTCAGTGGAGATATTTACTGATAAACAGCTACCTACGCAGCATGTTCATGTCGTTCCTAAATGAGCTTTTTTCTCTGTTCCCTCACCACAATCCAGATTCTTTTGGGAAGTTACCAGTACAGTATCCATCCCAGGAAGTACTCAAATTATTAAGCTACTGCTTTTCTTAATCTCAGTGGAGATATTTACTGATAAACAGCTAGGTGTGCAGCATGTACATGTCTTTCCTAAATGAGCTTTTATCTCTCTCCCCTCACCACAAATCAGATTCTTCTGAGGAGTTCCCAGTACATTATCCTTTCCCCTGCGTAATTACCTTAACAAGCTCCAGCTGTTTTTATTCTCAGAAGCGATACTCCCTGATATACAGCTGCCTACCCCCTTCTTAAGTGCAGGTCATAAATGAGCTTTTTTCTCTGTTCCCTCACCACAATCCAGAATGTTTTGGGGAGTTACCAGTACAGTAACCATACCAGGAATTACTTAATTTATTAAGCTACTGCTTTTCGTAATCTCAGTGGAGATATTTACTGATAAACAGCTACCTACGCAGCATGTTCATGTCGTTCCTATATGAGCTTTTTTCTCTGTTCCCTCACCACAATCCAGATTCTTTTGGGTAGTTACCACTACAGTATCCATACCAGGAAGTACTTAATTTATTAAGCTACTGCTTTTCTTAATCTCAGTGGAGATATTTACTGATAAACAGCTACGTATGCAGCATGTTCATGTCGTTCCTAAATGAGCTTTTATCTCTCTCCCCTCACCACAAATCAGATTCTTCTGAGGAGTTCCCAGTACATTATCCTTTCACCTGTGTAATTACCTTAACAAGCTCCAGCTGTTTTTATTCTCAGAAGGTTTAATCCCTGATATACAGCTGCCTACCCCCTTCGTAAGTGCAGGTCCTAAATGAGCTTTTTTCTCTGTTCCCTTACCACAATCCAGATTCTTTTGAGGAGTTACCAGTACAGTAACCATACCAGGAAGTACTTAATTTATTAAGCTACTGATTTTCTTAATCTCAGTGGATTTATTTACTGATAAACACCTACCTACGCAGCATGTTCATGTCGTTCCTAAATGAGCTTTTATCTCTCTCCACTCACCACAAATCAGATTCTTCTGAGGAGTTCCCAGTACATTATCCTTTCCCCTGTGTAATTACCTTAACACGCTCCAGCTGTTTTTATTCTCAGAAGGTTTACTCCCTAATATACAGCTGCCTAACCCCTTCGTAAGTGCAGGTCCTAAATGAGCTTTTTTCTCTGTTCCCTCACCACAATCCAGATTCTTTTGGGGAGTTACCAGTACAGTAACAATAACAGGAAGTACTTAATTTATTAAGCTACTGCTTTTCTTAATCTCAGTGGAGATATTTACTGATAAACAGCTACCTACGCAGCATGTTCATGTCATTCCTAAATGAGCTTTTATCTCTCCCCCCTCACCACAAATCAGATTCTTCTGAGTAGTTCCCAGTACATTATCCTTTCCCCTGTGTAATTACCTTAAAAAGCTCCAGCTGTTTTTATTCTCAGAAGTTTTACTCCCTGATATACAGCTGCCTACCCCCTTCGTAAGTGCAGGTCCTAAAGGAGCTTTTTTCTCTGTTCCCTCACCACAATCCACATTCTTTTGGGGAGTTACCAGTACAGTAACCATACCAGGAAGTACTTAATTTATTAAGCTACTGCTTTTCTTAATCTCAGTGGAGATATTTACTGATAAACAGCTACGTACGCAGCATGTTCATGTCGTTCCTAAATGAGCTTTTATCTCTCTCCCCTCACCACAAATCAGATTCTTCTGAAGAGTTCCTAGTACATTATCTTTTCCCCTGTGTAATTACCTTAACAAGCTCCAGCTGTTTTTGTTCTCAGAAGGTTTACTCCCTGATATACAGCTGCCTACCCCCTTCGTAAGTGCAGGTCCTAAATGAGCTTTTTTCTCTGTTCCCTCACCACAATCCAGATTCTTTGGGGAGTTACCAGTACAGTAACCATTCCAGGAAGTACTTAATTTATTAAGCTTCTGCTTTTCTTAATCTCAGTGGAGATATTTACTGATAAACAGCTACCTACGCAGCATATTCAAGTCGTTCCTATATGAGCTTTTATCTCTCTCCCCTCACCACAAATCAGATACTTCTGAGGAGTTCCCAGTACATTATCCTTTCCCCTGTGTAATTACCTTAACAAGCTCCAGCTGTTTTTATTCTCAGAAGGTTTACTCCCTGATATACAGCTGCCTACCCCCTTCGTAAGTGCAGGTCCTAAATGAGCTTTTTTCTCTGTTCCCTTACCACAATCCAGATTCTTTTGGGGAGTTACCAGTACAGTAACCGTACCAGGAAGTACTTAATATATTAAGCTACTGCTTTTCTTAATCTCAGTGGAGATATTTACTGATAAACAGCTACCTACGCAGCATGTTCATGTCGTTCCTAAATGAGCTTTTATCTCACTCCCCTCACCACAAATCAGATTCTTCTGAGGAGTTCCCAGTACATTATCCTTTCCCCTGTGTAATTACCTTAACAAGCTCCAGCTGTTTTTATTCTCAGAAGGTTTACTCCCTGATATACAGCTGCCTACCCCCTTCGTAAGTGCAGGTCCTAAATGAGCTTTTTTCTCTGTTCCCTCACCACAATCCAGATTATTTTGGGGAGTTACCAGTACAGTAACCATACCAGGAAGTACTTAATTTATTAAGCTACTGCTTTTCTTAATCTCAGTGGAGATATTTACTGATAAACAGCTACCTACGCAGCATGTTCATGTCGTTCCTAAATGAGCTTTTTTCTCTGTTCCCTCACCACAATCCAGATTCTTTTGGGAAGTTACCAGTACAGTATCCATCCCAGGAAGTACTCAAATTATTAAGCTACTGCTTTTCTTAATCTCAGTGGAGATATTTACTGATAAACAGCTAGGTGTGCAGCATGTACATGTCTTTCCTAAATGAGCTTTTATCTCTCTCCCCTCACCACAAATCAGATTCTTCTGAGGAGTTCCCAGTACATTATCCTTCCCCTGTGTAATTACCTTAACAAGCTCCAGCTGTTTTTATTCTCAGATGCGATACTCCCTGATATACAGCTGCCTACCCCCTTCTTAAGTGCAGGTCATAAATGAGCTTTTTTCTCTGTTCCCTCACCACAATCCAGAATGTTTTGGGGAGTTACCAGTACAGTAACCATACCAGGAATTACTTAATTTATTAAGCTACTGCTTTTCGTAATCTCAGTGGAGATATTTACTGATAAACAGCTACCTACGCAGCATGTTCATGTCGTTCCTATATGAGCTTTTTTCTCTGTTCCCTCACCACAATCCAGATTCTTTTGGGTAGTTACCACTACAGTATCCATACCAGGAAGTACTTAATTTATTAAGCTACTGCTTTTCTTAATCTCAGTGGAGATATTTACTGATAAACAGCTACGTATGCAGCATGTTCATGTCGTTCCTAAATGAGCTTTTATCTCTCTCCCCTCACCACAAATCAGATTCTTCTGAGGAGTTCCCAGTACATTATCCTTTCACCTGTGTAATTACCTTAACAAGCTCCAGCTGTTTTTATTCTCAGAAGGTTTACTCCCTGATATACAGCTGCCTACCCCCTTCGTAAGTGCAGGTCCTAAATGAGCTTTTTTCTCTGTTCCCTTACCACAATCCAGATTCTTTTGAGGAGTTACCAGTACAGTAACCATACCAGGAAGTACTTAATTTATTAAGCTACTGATTTTCTTAATCTCAGTGGATTTATTTACTGATAAACACCTACCTACGCAGCATGTTCATGTCGTTCCTAAATGAGCTTTTATCTCTCTCCACTCACCACAAATCAGATTCTTCTGAGGAGTTCCCAGTACATTATCCTTTCCCCTGTGTAATTACCTTAACACGCTCCAGCTGTTTTTATTCTCAGAAGGTTTACTCCCTAATATACAGCTGCCTAACCCCTTCGTAAGTGCAGGTCTTAAATGAGCTTTTTTCTCTGTTCCCTCACCACAATCCAGATTCTTTTGGGGAGTTACCAGTACAGTAACAATAACAGGAAGTACTTAATTTATTAAGCTACTGCTTTTCTTAATCTCAGTGGAGATATTTACTGATAAACAGCTACCTACGCAGCATGTTCATGTCATTCCTAAATGAGCTTTTATCTCTCCCCCCTCACCACAAATCAGATTCTTCTGAGTAGTTCCCAGTACATTATCCTTTCCCTGTGTAATTACCTTAAAAAGCTCCAGCTGTTTTTATTCTCAGAAGTTTTACTCCCTGATATACAGCTGCCTACCCCCTTCGTAAGTGCAGGTCCTAAAGGAGCTTTTTTCTCTGTTCCCTCACCACAATCCACATTCTTTTGGGGAGTTACCAGTACAGTAACCATACCAGGAAGTACTTAATTTATTAAGCTACTGCTTTTCTTAATCTCAGTGGAGATATTTACTGATAAACAGCTACGTACGCAGCATGTTCATGTCGTTCCTAAATGAGCTTTTATCTCTCTCCCCTCACCACAAATCAGATTCTTCTGAAGAGTTCCTAGTACATTATCCTTTCCCCTGTGTAATTACCTTAACAAGCTCCAGCTGTTTTTGTTCTCAGAAGGTTTACTCCCTGATATACAGCTGCCTACCCCCTTCGTAAGTGCAGGTCCTAAATGAGCTTTTTTCTCTGTTCCCTCACCACAATCCAGATTCTTTGGGGAGTTACCAGTACAGTAACCATTCCAGGAAGTACTTAATTTATTAAGCTTCTGCTTTTCTTAATCTCAGTGGAGATATTTACTGATAAACAGCTACCTACGCAGCATATTCAAGTCGTTCCTATATGAGCTTTTATCTCTCTCCCCTCACCACAAATCAGATACTTCTGAGGAGTTCCCAGTACATTATCCTTTCCCCTGTGTAATTACCTTAACAAGCTCCAGCTGTTTTTATTCTCAGAAGGTTTACTCCCTGATATACAGCTGCCTACCCCCTTCGTAAGTGCAGGTCCTAAATGAGCTTTTTTCTCTGTTCCCTTACCACAATCCAGATTCTTTTGGGGAGTTACCAGTACAGTAACCGTACCAGGAAGTACTTAATATATTAAGCTACTGCTTTTCTTAATCTCAGTGGAGATATTTACTGATAAACAGCTACCTACGCAGCATGTTCATGTCGTTCATAAATGAGCTTTTATCTCACTCCCCTCACCACAAATCAGATTCTTCTGAGGAGTTCCCAGTACATTATCCTTTCCCCTGTGTAATTACCTTAACAAGCTCCAGCTGTTTTTGTTGTCAGAAGGTTTGCTCCCTGATATACAGCTGCCTACCCCCTTCGTAAGTGCAGGTCCTAAATGAGCTTTTTTCTCTGTTCCCTCACCACAATCCAGATTCTTTTGGGGAGTTACCAGTACAGTAACCATACCAGGATTACTTAATTTATTAAGCTACTGCTTTTCTTAATCTCAGTGGAGATATTTACAGATAAACAGCTACCTACGCAGCATGTTCATGTCGTTCCTAAATGAGCTTTTATCTCTCTCCCCTCACCACAAATCAGATTCTTCTGAGGAGTTCCCAGTACATTATCCTTTCCCCTGTGTAATTACCTTAACAAGCTCCAGCTGTTTTTATTCTCAGAAGGTTTACTCCCTGATATACAGCTGCCTACCCCCTTCGTAAGAGCAGGTCCTAAATGAGCTTTTTTCTCTGTTCCCTCACCACAATCCAGATTCTTTTGGGGAGTTACCAGTACAGTATCCATACCAGGAAGTACTTAATTTATTACGCTACTGCTTTTCTTAATCTCAGTGGAGATATTTACTGATAAACAGCTACGTATGCAGCATGATATGTCGTTCCTAAATGAGCTTTTATCTCTCTCCCCTCACCACAAATCAGATTCTTCTGAGGAGTTCCCAGTACATTATCCTTTCCCCTGTGTAATTACCTGAACAAGCTCCAGCTGTTTTTTTTCTCAGAAGGTTAACTCCCTGATATACAGCTGCCTACCCCCTTCGTAAGTGCAGGTCCTAAATGAGCTTTATTCTCTGTTCCCTCACCACAATCCAGATTCTTTTGGGGAGTTACCAGTACAGTAACCATACCAGGAAGTACTTAATTTATTAAGCTACTGCGTTTCTTAATCTCAGTGGAGATATTTACTGATAAACAGCTACGTACGCAGCATGTTCATATCGTTCCTAAATGAGCTTTTATCTCTCTCCCCTCACGACAAATCAGATTCTTCTGTGCAGTTCCCAGTACATTATATTTTCCCCTGTGTAATTACCTTAACAAGCTCCAGCTGTTTTTATTCTCAGAAGGTTTACTCCCTGATATACAGCTGCCTACCCCCTTCGTAAGTGCCGGTCCTAAATGAGCTTTTTTCTCTCTTCCCTCACCACAATCCAGATTCTTTTGGGGAGTTACGAGTACAGTAACCATACCAGGAAGTACTTAATTTATTAAGCTACTGCTTTTCTTAATCTCAGTGGAGATATTTACTGATAAACAGCTACGTACGCAGCATGTTCATGTCGTTCCTAAATGAGCTTTTTTCTCTGTTCCCTCAAGACAATCCAGATTATTTTGGTAAGTTACCAGTACAGTATCCATCCCAGGAAGTACTCAATTTATGAAGCTACTGCTTTTCTTAATCTCAGTGGAGATATTTACTGATAAACATCTACCTACGCAGCATGTTCATGTCGTTCCTAAATGAGCTTTTATCTCTCTCCCCGCACCACAAATCAGATTCTTCTGAGGAGTTCCCAGTACATTATCCTTTCCCCTGTGTAATTACCTTAACAAGCTCCAGCTGTTTTTATTGTCAGAAGGTTTACTCCCTGATATACAGCTGCCTACCCCCTTCGTAAGTGCAGGTCCTATATGAGCTTTTTTCTCTGTTCCCTCACCACAATCCAGATTCTTTTGGGGAGTTACCAGTACAGTAACCATACCAGGAAGTACTTAATTTATTAAGCTACTGCTTTTCTTAATCTCAGTGGAGATATTTACTGATAAACATCTACCTACGCAGCATGTTCATGTCGTTCCTAAATGAGCTTTTATCTCTCTCCCCGCACCACAAATCAGATTCTTCTGAGGAGTTCCCAGTACATTATCCTTTCCCCTGTGTAATTACCTTAACAAGCTCCAGCTGTTTTTATTCTCAGAAGGTTTACTCCCTGATATACAGCTGCCTACCCCCTTCGTAAGTGCAGGTCCTAAATGAGCTTTTTTCTCTGTTCCCTCTCCACAATCCAGATTATTTTGGGGAGTTACCAGTACAGTAACCATACCAGGAAGTACTTAATTTATTAAGCTACTGCTTTTCTTAATCTCAGTGGAGATATTTACTGATAAACAGCTACCTACGCAGCATGTTCATGTCGTTCCTAAATGAGCTTTTTTCTCTGTTCCCTCACCGCAATCCAGATTCTTTTGGGAAGTTACCAGTACAGTATCCATCCCAGGAAGTACTCAAATTATTAAGCTACTGCTTTTCTTAATCTCAGTGGAGATATTTACTGATAAACCGCTAGGTATGCAGCATGTACATGTCGTTCCTAAATGAGCTTTTATCTCTCTCCCCTCACCACAAATCAGATTCTTCTGAGGAGTTCCCAGTACATTATCCTTTCCCCTCTGTAATTACCTTAACAAGCTCCAGCTGTTTTTATTCTCAGAAGGTTTACTCCCTGATATACATCTGCCTACCCCCTTGGTAAGTGCAGGTCCTAAATGAGCTTTTTTCTCTGTTCCCTTACCACAATCCAGATTCTTTTGAGGAGTTACCAGTACAGTAACCATACCAGGAAGTACTTAATTTATTAAGCTACTGATTTTCTTAATCTCAGTGGATTTATTTACTGATAAACACCTACCTACGCAGCATGTTCATGTCGTTCCTAAATGAGCTTTTATCTCTCTCCACTCACCACAAATCAGATTCTTCTGAGGAGTTCCCAGTACATTATCCTTTCCCCTGTGTAATTACCTTAACACGCTCCAGCTGTTTTTATTCTCAGAAGGTTTACTCCCTAATATACAGCTGCCTAACCCCTTCGTAAGTGCAGGTCCTAAATGAGCTTTTTTCTCTGTTCCCTCACCACAATCCAGATTCTTTTGGGGAGTTACCAGTACAGTATCCATACCAGGAAGTACTTAATTTATTAAGCTACTGCTTTTCTTAATCTCAGTGGAGATATTTACTGATAAACAGCTATGTATGCAGCATGTTCATGTCGTTCCTAAATGAGCTTTTATCTCTCTCCCCTCACCACAAATCAGATTCTTCTGAGGAGTTCCCAGTACATTATCCTTTCCCCTGTGTAATTACCTTAACAAGCTCCAGCTGTTTTTATTCTCAGAAGCGATACTCCCTGATATACAGCTGCCTAACCCCTTCGTAATTGCAGGTCCTAAATGAGCTTTTTTCTCTATTCCCTCACCACCATCCAGATTTTTTTGGGGAGTTACCAGTACAGTAACCATACCAGGAAGTACTTAATTTATTAAGCTACTGCTTTTCCTAATCTCAGTGGAGATATTTACTAATAAACAGCTACCTACGCAGCATGTTCAGTCGTTCCTTAATGAGCTTTTATCTCTCTCCCCTCATCACTAATCAGATTCTTCTGAGGAGTTCTCAGTACAATATCCTTTCCCCTGTGTAATTACCTTAACAAGCTCCAGCTGTTTTTATTCTCAGAAGGTTTACTCCCTGATATACAACTGCCTACCCCCTTCGTAAGTGCAGGTCCTAAATGAGCTTTTTTCTCTGTTCCCTCACCACAATCCAGATTCTTTTGGGGAGTTACAGTACAGTAACCATACCAGGAAGTATTTAATTTATTAAGCTACTGCTTTTCTTAATCTCAGTGGAGATATTTGCTTATAAACAGCTACCTACGCAGCATGTTCATGTCGTTCCTAAATGAGCTTTTATCTCTCTCCAGTCACCAAAAATCAGATTCTTCTGAGGAGTTCCCAGTACATTATCCTTTCCCCTGTGTAATTACCTTAACAAGATCCAGCTGTTTTTATTCTCAGAAGGTTTGCTCCCTGATATACAGCTGCCTACCCCCTTCGTAAGTGCAGGTACTAAATGAGCTTTTTTCTCTGTTCCCTCACCACAATCCAGATTCTCTTGGGGAGTTACCAGTACAGTAACCATACCAGGAAGTACTTAATTTATTAAGCTACTGCTTTTCTTAATCTCACTGGAGATATTTACTGATAAACAGCTACCTATGCAGCATGTTCATGTCGTTCCTTAATGAGCTTTTATCTCTCTCCCCTCATCACTAATCAGATTCTTCTGAGGAGTTCTCAGTACATTATCCTTTCCCCTGTGTAATTACCTTAACAAGCTCCAGCTGTTTTTATTCTCAGAAGGTTTACTCCCTGATATACAACTGCCTACCCCTTCGTAAGTGCAGGTCCTAAATGAGGTTTTTTCTCTGTTCCCTCACCACAATCCAGATTCTTTTGGGGAGTTACAGTACAGTAACCATACCAGGAAGTACTTAATTTATTAAGCTACTGCTTTTCTTAATCTCAGTGGAGATATTTGCTTATAAACAGCTACCTACGCAGCATGTTCATGTCGTTCCTAAATGAGCTTTTATCTCTCTCCAGTCACCAAAAATCAGATTCTTCTGAGGAGTTCCCAGTACATTATCCTTTCCCCTGTGTAATTACCTTAACAAGCTCCAGCTGTTTTTATTCTCAGAAGGTTTACTCCCTGATATACAGCTGCCTACCCCCTTCGTAAGTGCAGGTCCTAAATGAGCTTTTTTCTCTGTTCCCTCACCACAATCCAGATTCTCTTGGGGAGTTACCAGTACAGTAACCATACCAGGAAGTACTTAATTTATTAAGCTACTGCTTTTCTTAATCTCAGTGGAGATATTTACTGATAAACAGCTACCTACGCAGCATGTTCATGTCGTTCCTAAATGAGCTTTTATCTCTCTCCCCTCACCACAAATCAGATTCTTCTGAGGAGTTCCCAGTACATTATCCTTTCCCCTGTGTAATCACCTTAACAAGCTCCAGCTGTTTTTATTCTCAGAAGGTTTACTCCCTGATATACAGCTGCCTACCCCCTTCGTAAGTGCAGGTCCTAAAGGAGCTTTTTTCTCTGTTCCCTCACCACAATCCAGATTCTTTTGGGGAGTTACCAGTACAGTAACCATACCAGGAAGTACTTAAATTATTAAGCTACTGCTTTTCTTAATCTCAGTGGAGATATTTACTGATAAACAGCTACCTACGCAGCATGTTCATGTCGTTCCTAAAGGAGTTTTTATCTCTCTCCCCTCACCACAAATCAGATTCTTCTGAGGAGTTCCCAGTACATTATCCTTTCCCCTGTGTAATTACCTTAACAAGCTCCAGCTGTTTTTATTCTCAGAAGGTTTACTCTCTGATATACAGCTGCCTACCCCCTTCGTAAGTGCAGGTCCTAAATGAGCTCTTCTCTCTGTTCCCTCACCACAATCCAGATTCTTTTGGGGAGTTACCAGTAGAGTAACCATACCAGGAAGTACTTAATTTATTAAGCTACTGCTTATTTTAATCTCAGTGGAGATATTTACTGATAAATAGCTACCTATGCAGCATGTTCATGTCGTTCCTAAATGAGCTTTTTTCTCTGTTCCCTCACCACAATCCAGATTCTTTTGGGGAGTTACCAGTACAGTATCCATACCAGGAAGTACTTAGTTTATTAAGCTACTGCTTTTCTTAATCTCAGTGGAGATATTTACTTATAAACAGCTACCTACGCAGCATGTTCATGTCGTTCCTAAATGAGCTTTTATCTCTCTCCCCTCATCACAAATCAGATTCTTCTGAGGATTTCCCAGTACATTATCCTTTCCCCTGTGTAATTACCTTAACACGCTCCAGCTGTTTTTATTCTCAGAAGGTTTACTCCCTGATATACAGCTGCCTAACCCCTTCGTAAGTGCAGGTCCTAAATGAGCTTTTTTCTCTGTTCCCTCACCACAATCCAGATTCTTTTGGGGAGTTACCAGTACAGTAACAATATCAGGAAGTACTTAATTTATTAAGCTACTGCGTTTCTTAATCTCAGTGGAGATATTTACTGATAAACAGCTACCTACCCAGCATGTTCATGTCGTTCCTAAATTAGCTTTATTCTCTGTTCCCTCACCACAATCCAGATTCTTTTGGGGAGTTACCAGTACAGTATCCATACCAGGAAGTACTTAATTTATTAAGCTACTGCTTTTCTTAATCTCAGTGGAGATATTTACGGATAAACAGCTATGTATGCAGCATGTTCATGTCGTTCCTAAATGAGCTTTTATCTCTCTCCCCTCACCACAAATCAGATTCTTCTGAGGAGTTCCCAGTACATTATCCTTTCCCCTGTGTAATTACCTTAACAAGCTCCAGCTGTTTTTATTCTCAGAAGGTTTGCTCCCTGATATACAGCTGCCTACCCCTTCGTAAGTGCAGGTACTAAATGAGCTTTTTTCTCTGTTCCCTCACCACAATCCAGATTCTCTTGGGGAGTTACCAGTACAGTAACCATACCAGGAAGTACTTAATTTATTAAGCTACTGCTTTTCTTAATCTCAGTGGAGATATTTACTGATAAACAGCTACCTACGCAGCATGTTCATGTCGTTCCTTAATGAGCTTTTATCTCTCTCCCCTCATCACTAATCAGATTCTTCTGAGGAGTTCTCAGTACATTATCCTTTCCCCTGTGTAATTACCTTAACAAGCTCCAGCTGTTTTTATTCTCAGAAGGTTTACTCCCTGATATACAACTGCCTACCCCCTTCGTAAGTGCAGGTAATAAATGGGCTTTTTTCTCTGTTCCCTCACCACAATCCAGATTCTTTTGGGGAGTTACAGTACAGTAACCATACCAGGAAGTACTTAATTTATTAAGCTACTGCTTTTCTTAATCTCAGTGGAGATATTTGCTTATAAACAGCTACCTACGCAGCATGTTCATGTCGTTCCTAAATGAGCTTTTATCTCTCTCCAGTCACCAAAAATCAGATTCTTCTGAGGAGTTCCCAGTACATTATCCTTTCCCCTGTGTAATTACCTTAACAAGCTCCAGCTGTTTTTATTCTCAGAAGGTTTACTCCCTGATATACAGCTGCCTACCCCCTTCGTAAGTGCAGGTCCTAAATGAGCTTTTTTCTCTGTTCCCTCACCACAATCCAGATTCTTTTGGGGAGTTACCAGTACAGTAACCATACCAGGAAGTACTTAATTTATTAAGCTACTGCTTTTCTTAATCTCAGTGGAGATATTTACTGATAAACAGCTACCTACGCAGCATGTTCATGTCGTTCCTAAATGAGCTTTTATCTCTCTCCCCTCACCACAAATCAGATTCTTCTGAGGAGTTCCCAGTACATTATCCTTTCCCCTGTGTAATTACCTTAACAAGCTCCAGCTGTTTTTATTCTCAGAAGGTTTGCTCCCTGATATACAGCTGCCTACCCCCTTCGTAAGTGCAGGTACTAAATGAGCTTTTTTCTCTGTTCCCTCACCACAATCCAGATTCTCTTGGGCAGTTACCAGTACAGTAACCATACCAGGAAGTACTTAATTTATTAAGCTACTGCTTTTCTTAATCTCAGTGGAGATATTTACTGATAAACAGCTACCTACGCAGCATGTTCATGTCGTTCCTAAATGAGCTTTTATCTCTCTCCCCTCACCACAAATCAGATTCTTCTGAGGAGTTCCCAGTACATTATCCTTTCCCCTGTGTAATTACCTTAACAAGCTCCAGCTGTTTTTATTCTCAGAAGGTTTACTCCCTGATATACAGCTGCCTACCCCCTTCGTAAGTGCAGGTAATAAATGAGCTTTTTTCTCTGTTCCCTCACCACAATCCAGGTTCTTTTGGGGAGTTACCAGTACAGTAACCATACCAGGAAGTACTTAGTTTATTAAGCTACTGCTTCTCTTAATGTCAGTGGAGATATTTACTGATAAACAGCTACCTACGCAGCACGTTCATGTCGTTCTTAAATTAGCTTTTATCTCTCTCCCCTCACCACAAATCAGATTCTTCTGAGGAGTTCCCAGTACATTATCCTTTCCCCTGTGTAATTCCCTTAACAAGCTCCAGCTGTTTTTATTCTCAGAAGGTTTACTCCCTGATATACAGCTGCATACCCCCTTCCTAAGTGCCGGTCCTAAATGAGCTTTTTTCTCGGTTCCCTCACCACAATCCAGATTCTTTTGGGGAGTTACCAGTACAGTAACCATACCAGGAAGGACTTAATTTATTAAGCTACTGCTTTTCTTAATCTCACTGGAGATATTTACTGATAAACAGCTACCTACGCAGCATGTTCATGTCGTTCCTGAATGAGCTTTTTTCTCTGTTCCCTCACCACAATCCCGATTCTTTTGGGAAGTTACCAGTACAGTATCCATCCCAGGAAGTACTCAAATTATTAAGCTACTGCTTTTCTTAATCTCAGTGGAGATATTTACTGATAAACAGCTAGGTATGCAGCATGTACATGTCGTTCCTAAATGAGCTTTTATCTCTCTCCCCTCACCACAAATCAGATTCTTCTGAGGAGTTCCCAGTACATTATCCTTTCCCCTGTGTAATTACCTTAACAAGCTCCAGCTGTTTTTATTCTCAGAAGCGATACTCCCTGATATACAGCTGCCTACCCCCTTCTTAAGTGCAGGTCATAAATGAGCTTTTTTCTCTGTTCCCTCACCACAATCCAGATTGTTTTGGGGAGTTACCAGTACAGTAACCATACCAGGAATTACTTAATTTATTAAGCTACTGCTTTTCGTAATCTCAGTGGAGATATTTACTGATAAACAGCTACCTACGCAGCATGTTCATGTCGTTCCTAAATCAGCTTTTTTCTCTGTTCCCTCACCACAATCCAGATTCTTTTGGGTAGTTACCAGTACAGTATCCATACCAGGAAGTACTTAATTTATTAAGCTACTGCTTTTCTTAATCTCAGTGGAGATATTTACTGATAAACAGCTACGTATGCAGCATGTTCATGTCGTTCCTAAATGAGCTTTTATCTCTCTCCCCTCACCACAAATCAGATTCTTCTGAGGAGTTCCCAGTACATTATCCTTTCACCTGTGTAATTACCTTAACAAGCTCCAGCTGTTTTTATTCTCAGAAGGTTTACTCCCTGATATACAGCTGCCTACCCCCTTCGTAAGTGCAGGTCCTAAATGAGCTTTTTTCTCTGTTCCCTTACCACAATCCAGATTCTTTTCAGGAGTTACCAGTACAGTAACCATACCAGGAAGTACTTAATTTATTAAGCTACTGATTTTCTTAATCTCAGTGGATTTATTTACTGATAAACACCTACCTACGCAGCATGTTCATGTCGTTCCTAAATGAGCTTTTATCTCTCTCCACTCACCACAAATCAGATTCTTCTGAGGAGTTCCCAGTACATTATCCTTTCCCCTGTGTAATTACCTTAACACGCTCCAGCTGTTTTTATTCTCAGAAGGTTTACTTCCTAATATACAGCTGCCTAACCCCTTCGTAAGTGCAGGTCCTAAATGAGCTTTTTTCTCTGTTCCCTCACCACAATCCAGATTCTTTTGGGGAGTTACCAGTACAGTAACAATACCAGGAAGTACTTAATTTATTAAGCTACTGCGTTTCTTAATCTCAGTGGAGATATTTACTGATAAACAGCTACCTACGCAGCATGTTCATGTCGTTCCTAAATTAGCTTTTTTCTCTGTTCCCTCACCACAATCCAGATTCTTTTGGGGAGTTACCAGTACAGTATCCATACCAGGAAGTACTTAATTTATTAAGCTACTGCTTTTCTTAATCTCAGTGGAGATATTTACTGATAAACAGCTACCTACGCAGCATGTTCATGTCATTCCTAAATGAGCTTTTATCTCTCTCCCCTCACCACAAATCAGATTCTTCTGAGGAGTTCCCAGTACATTATCCATTCCCCTGTGTAATTACCTTAACAAGCTCCAGCTGTTTTTATTCTCAGAAGGTTTACTCCCTGATATACAGCTGCCTACCCCCTTCGTAAGTGCAGGTAATAAATGGGCTTTTTCTCTGTTCCCTCACCACAATCCAGATTCTTTTGGGGAGTTACCAGTACAGTAACCATTCCAGGAAGTACTTAATTTATTAAGCTACTGCTTTTCTTAATCTCAGTGGAGATATTTACTGATAAACAGCTACCTACGCAGCATGTTCATGTCGTTCCTAAATGAGTTTTTATCTCACTCCCCTCACCACAAATCAGATTCTTCTGAGGAGTTCCCAGTACATTATCCTTTCCCCTGTGTAATCACCTTAACAAGCTCCAGCTGTTTTTATTCTCAGAAGGTTTACTCCCTGATATACAGCTGCCTACCCCCTTCGTAAGTGCAGGTCCTAATTGAGCTTTTTTCTCTGTTCCCTCACCACAATCCAAATTCTTTTGGGGAGTTACCGGTACAGTAACCATACCAGGAAGTACTTAAATTATTAAGCTACTGCTTTTCTTAATCTCAGTGGAGATATTTACTGATAAACAGCTACCTACGCAGCATGTTCATGTCGTTCCTAAAGGAGCTTTTATCTCTCTCCCCTCACCACAAATCAGATTCTTCTGAGGAGTTCCCAGTACATTATCCTTTCCCCTGTGTAATTACCTTAACAAGCTCCAGCTGTTTTTATTCTCAGAAGGTTTACTCCCTGATATACAGCTGCCTACCCCCTTCGTAAGTGCAGGTCCTAAATGAGCTCTTCTCTCTGTTCCCTCACCACAATCCAGATTCTTTTGGGGAGTTACCAGTACAGTAACCATACCAGGAAGTACTTAATTTATTAAGCTACTGCTTATTTTAATCTCAGTGGTGATATTTACTGATAAATAGCTACCTATGCAGCATGTTCATGTCGTTCCTAAATGAGCTTTTTTCTCTGTTCCCTCACCACAATCCAGATTCTTTTGGGGAGTTACCAGTACAGTATCCATACCAGGAAGTACTTAGTTTATTAAGCTACTGCTTTTCTTAATCTCAGTGGAGATATTTACTTATAAACAGCTACCTACGCAGCATGTTCATGTCGTTCCTAAATGAGCTTTTATCTCTCTCCCCTCATCACAAATCAGATTCTTCTGAGGATTTCCCAGTACATTATCCTTTCCCCTGTGTAATTACCTTAACACGCTCCAGCTGTTTTTATTCTCAGAAGGTTTACTCCCTGATATACAGCTGCCTAACCCCTTCGTAAGTGCAGGTCCTAAATGAGCTTTTTTCTCTGTTCCCTCACCACAATCCAGATTCCTTTGGGGAGTTACCAGTACAGTAACAATACCAGGAAGTACTTAATTTATTAAGCTACTGCGTTTCTTAATCTCAGTGGAGATATTTACTGATAAACAGCTACCTACCCAGCATGTTCATGTCGTTCCTAAATTAGCTTTATTCTCTGTTCCCTCACCACAATCCAGATTCTTTTGGGGAGTTACCAGTACAGTATCCATACCAGGAAGTACTTAATTTATTAAGCTACTGCTTTTCTTAATCTCAGTGGAGATATTTACGGATAAACAGCTATGTATGCAGCATGTTCATGTCGTTCCTAAATGAGCTTTTATCTCTCTCCCCTCACCACAAATCAGATTCTTCTGAGGAGTTCCCAGTACATTATCCTTTCCCCTGTGTAATTACCTTAACAAGCTCCAGCTGTTTTTATTCTCAGAAGCGATACTCCCTGATATACATCTGCCTAACCCCTTCGTAATTGCAGGTCCTAAATGAGCTTTTTTCTCTGTTCCCTCACCACCATCCAGATTCTTTTGGGGAGTTACCAGTACAGTAACCATACCAGGAAGTACTTAATTTATTAAGCTACTGCTTTTCCTAATCTCAGTGGAGATATTTACGGATAAACAGCTATGTATGCAGCATGTTCATGTCGTTCCTAAATGAGCTTTTATCTCTCTCCCCTCATCACTAATCAGATTCTTCTGAGGAGTTCTCAGTACATTATCCTTTTCCCTGTGTAATTACCTTAACAAGCTCCAGCTGTTTTTATTCTCAGAAGGTTTACTCCCTGAAATACAACTGCCTACCCCCTTCGTAAGTGCAGGTCCTAAATGAGCTTTTTTCTCTGTTCCCTCACCACAATCCAGATTCTTTTGGGGAGTTTCAGTACAGTAACCATACCAGGAAGTACTTAATTTATTAAGCTACTGCTTTTCTTAATCTCAGTGGAGATATTTGCTTATAAACAGCTACCTACGCAGCATGTTCATGTCGTTCCTAAATGAGCTTTTATCTCTCTCCAGTCACCAAAAATCAGATTCTTCTGAGGAGTTCCCAGTACATTATCCTTTCCCCTGTGTAATTACCTTAACAAGCTCCAGCTGTTTTTATTCTCAGAAGGTTTACTCCCTGATATACAGCTGCCTACCCCCTTCGTAAGTGCAGGTCCTAAATGAGCTTTTTTCTCTGTTCCCTCACCACAATCCAGATTCTTTTGGGGAGTTACCAGTACAGTAACCATACCAGGAAGTACTTAATTTATTAAGCTACTGCTTTTCTTAATCTCAGTGGAGATATTTACTGATAAACAGCTACCTACGCAGCATGTTCATGTCGTTCCTAAATGAGCTTTTATCTCTCTCCCCTCACCACAAATCAGATTCTTCTGAGGAGTTCCCAGTACATTATCCTTTCCCCTGTGTAATTACCTTAACAAGCTCCAGCTGTTTTTATTCTCAGAAGGTTTGCTCCCTGATATACAGCTGCCTACCCCCTTCGTAAGTGCAGGTACTAAATGAGCTTTTTTCTCTGTTCCCTCACCACAATCCAGATTCTCTTGAGGAGTTACCAGTACAGTAACCATACCAGGAAGTACTTAATTTATTAAGCTACTGCTTTTCTTAATCTCAGTGGAGATATTTACTGATAAACAGCTACCTACGCAGCATGTTCATGTGGTTCCTTAATGAGCTTTTATCTCTCTCCCCTCATCACTAATCAGATTCTTCTGAGGAGTTCTCAGTACATTATCCTTTCCCCTGTGTAATTACCTTAACAAGCTCCAGCTGTTTTTATTCTCAGAAGGTTTACTCCCTGATATACAACTGCCTACCCCCTTCGTAAGTGCAGGTCCTAAATGAGCTTTTTTCTCTGTTCCCTCACCACAATCCAGATTCTTTTGGGGAGTTACAGTACAGTAACCATACCAGGAAGTACTTAATTTATTAAGCTACTGCTTTTCTTAATCTCAGTGGAGATATTTGCTTATAAACAGCTACCTACGCAGCATGTTCATGTCGTTCCTAAATGAGCTTTTATCTCTCTCCAGTCACCAAAAATCAGATTCTTCTGAGGAGTTCCCAGTACATTATCCTTTCCCCTGTGTAATTACCTTAACAAGCTCCAGCTGTTTTTATTCTCAGAAGGTTTACTCCCTGATATACAGCTGCCTACCCCCTTCGTAAGTGCAGGTCCTAAATGAGCTTTTTTCTCTGTTCCCTCACCACAATCCAGATTCTTTTGGGGAGTTACCAGTACAGTAACCATACCAGGAAGTACTTAATTTATTAAGCTACTGCTTTTCTTAATCTCAGTGGAGATATTTACTGATAAACAGCTACCTACGCAGCATGTTCATGTCGTTCCTAAATGAGCTTTTATCTCTCTCCCCTCACCACAAATCAGATTCTTCTGAGGAGTTCCCAGTACATTATCCTTTCCCCTGTGTAATTACCTTAACAACCTCCAGCTATTTTTATTCTCAGAAGGTTTGCTCCCTGATATACAGCTGCCTACCCCCTTCGTAAGTGCAGGTCCTAAATGAGCTTTTTTCTCTGTTCCCTCACCACAATCCAGATTCTTTTGGGGAGTTACCAGTACCGTAACCATACCAGGAAGTACTTAATTAATTAAGCTACTGCTTTTCTTAATCTCAGTGGAGATATTTACTGATAAACAGCTACCTACGCAGCATGTTCATGTCGTTCCTAAATGAGCTTTTATCTCTCTCCCCTCACCACAAATCAGATTCTTCTGAGGAGTTCCCAGTACATTATCCATTCCCCTGTGTAATTACCTTAACAAGCTCCAGCTGTTTTTATTCTCAGAAGGTTTACTCCCTGATATACAGCTGCCTACCCCCTTCGTAAGTGCAGGTCCTAAATGAGCTTTTTTCTCTGTTCCCTCACCACAATCCAGATTCTTTTGGGGAGTTACCAGTACAGTAACCATACCAGGAAGTACTTAGTTTATTAAGCTACTGCTTCTCAATCTCAGTGGAGATATTTACTGATAAACAGCTACCTACGCAGCACGTTCATGTCGTTCTTAAATTAGCTTTTATCTCTCTCCCCTCACCACAAATCAGATTCTTCTGAGGAGTTCCCAGTACATTATCCTTTCCCCTGTGTAATTCCCTTAAGAAGCTCCAGCTGTTTTTATTCTCAGAAGGTTTACTCCCTGATATACAGCTGCATACCCCCTTCCTAAGTGCCGGTCCTAAATGAGCTTTTTTCTCTGTTCCCTCACCACAATCCAGATTCTTTTGGGGAGTTACCAGTACAGTAACCATACCAGGAAGGACTTAATTTATTAAGCTACTGCTTTTCTTAATCTCACTGGAGATATTTACTGATAAACAGCTACCTACGCAGCATGTTCATGTCGTTCCTAAATGAGCTTTTTTCTCTGTTCCCTCACCACAATCCCGACTCTTTTGGGAAGTTACCAGTACAGTATCCATCCCAGGAAGTACTCAAATTATTAAGCTACTGCTTTTCTTAAACTCAGTGGAGATATTTACTGATAAACAGCTAGGTATGCAGCATATATATGTCGTTCCTAAATGAGCTTGTATCTCTCTCCCCTCACCACAAATCAGATTCTTCTGAGGAGTTCCCAGTACATTATCCTTTCCCCTGTGTAATTACCTTAACAAGCTCCAGCTGTTTTTATTCTCAGAAGCGATACTCCCTGATATACAGCTGCCTACCCCCTTCTTAAGTGCAGGTCATAAATGAGCTTTTTTCTCTGTTCCCTCACCACAATCCAGATTGTTTTGGGGAGTTACCAGTACAGTAACCATAACAGGAATTCCTTAATTTATTAAGCTACTGCTTTTCGTAATCTCAGTGGAGATATTTACTGATAAACAGCTACCTACGCAGCATGTTCATGTCGTTCCTAAATGAGCTTTTTTCTCTGTTCCCTCACCACAATCCAGATTCTTTTGGGTAGTTACCAGTACAGTATCCATACCAGGAAGTACTTAATTTATTAAGCTACTGCTTTTCTTAATCTCAGTGGAGATATTTACTGATAAACAGCTACGTATGCAGCATGTTCATGTCGTTCCTAAATGAGCTTTTATCTCTCTCCCCTCACCACAAATCAGATTCTTCTGAGGAGTTCCCAGTACATTATCCTTTCCCCTGTGTAATTACCTTAACAAGCTCCAGCTGTTTTTATTCTCAGAAGGTTTACTCCCTGATATACAGCTGCCTACCCCCTTCGTAAGTGCAGGTCCTAAATGAGCTCTTCTCTCTGTTCCCTCACCACAATCCAGATTCTTTTGGGGAGTTACCAGTACAGTAACCATACCAGGAAGTACTTAATTTATTAAGCTACTGCTTATTTTAATCTCAGTGGAGATATTTACTGATAAATAGCTACCTATGCAGCATGTTCATGTCGTTCCTAAATGAGCTTTTTTCTCTGTTCCCTCACCACAATCCAGATTCTTTTGGGGAGTTACCAGTACAGTATCCATACCAGGAAGTACTTAGTTTATTAAGCTACTGCTTTTCTTAATCTCAGTGGAGATATTTACTTATAAACAGCTACCTACGCAGCATGTTCATGTCGTTCCTAAATGAGCTTTTATCTCTCTCCCCTCATCACAAATCAGATTCTTCTGAGGATTTTCCAGTACATTATCCTTTCCCCTGTGTAATTACCTTAACACGCTCCAGCTGTTTTTATTCTCAGAAGGTTTACTCCCTGATATACAGCTGCCTAACCCCTTCGTAAGTGCAGGTCCTAAATGAGCTTTTTTCTCTGTTCCCTCACCACAATCCAGATTCTTTTGGGGAGTTACCAGTACAGTAACAATACCAGGAAGTACTTAATTTATTAAGCTACTGCGTTTCTTAATCTCAGTGGAGATATTTACTGATAAACAGCTACCTACCCAGCATGTTCATGTCGTTCCTAAATTAGCTTTATTCTCTGTTCCCTCACCACAATCCAGATTCTTTTGGGGAGTTACCAGTACAGTATCCATACCAGGAAGTACTTAATTTATTAAGCTACTGCTTTTCTTAATCTCAGTGGAGATATTTACGGATAAACAGCTATGTATGCAGCATGTTCATGTCGTTCCTAAATGAGCTTTTATCTCTCTCCCCTCACCACAAATCAGATTCTTCTGAGGAGTTCCCAGTACATTATCCTTTCCCCTGTGTAATTACCTTAACAAGCTCCAGCTGTTTTTATTCTCAGAAGCGATACTCCCTGATATACAGCTGCCTAACCCCTTCGTAATTGCAGGTCCTAAATGAGCTTTTTTCTCTGTTCCCTCACCACCATCCAGATTCTTTGGGGAGTTACCAGTACAGTAACCATACCAGGAAGTACTTAATTTATTAAGCTACTGCTTTTCCTAATCTCAGTGGAGATATTTACTGATGAACAGCTACCTACGCAGCATTTTCAGTCGTTCCTTAATGAGCTTTTATCTCTCTCCCCTCATCACTAATCAGATTCTTCTGAGGAGTTCTCAGTACATTATCCTTTCCCCTGTGTAATTACCTTAACAAGCTCCAGCTGTTTTTATTCTCAGAAGGTTTACTCCCTGATATACAACTGCCTACCCCCTTCGTAAGTGCAGGTCCTAAATGAGCTTTTTTCTCTGTTCCCTCACCACAATCCAGATTCTTTTGGGGAGTTACAGTACAGTAACCATACCAGGAAGTACTTAATTTATTAAGCTACTGCTTTTCTTAATCTCAGTGGAGATATTTGCTTATAAACAGCTACCTACGCAGCATGTTCATGTCGTTCCTAAATGAGCTTTTATCTCTCTCCAGTCACCAAAAATCAGATTCTTCTGAGGAGTTCCCAGTACATTATCCTTTCCCCTGTGTAATTACCTTAACAAGCTCCAGCTGTTTTTATTCTCAGAAGGTTTACTCCCTGATATACAGCTGCCTACCCCCTTCGTAAGTGCAGGTCCTAAATGAGCTTTTTTCTCTGTTCCCTCACCACAATCCAGATTCTTTTGGGGAGTTACCAGTACAGTAACCATACCAGGAAGTACTTAATTTATTAAGCTACTGCTTTTCTTAATCTCAGTGGAGATATTTACTGATAAACAGCTACCTACGCAGCATGTTCATGTCGTTCCTAAATGAGCTTTTATCTCTCTCCCCTCACCACAAATCAGATTCTTCTGAGGAGTTCCCAGTACATTATCCTTTCCCCTGTGTAATTACCTTAACAAGCTCCAGCTGTTTTTATTCTCAGAAGGTTTACTCCCTGATATACAGCTGCCTACCCCCTTCGTAAGTGCAGGTCCTAAATGAGCTCTTCTCTCTGTTCCCTCACCACAATCCAGATTCTTTTGGGGAGTTACCAGTACAGTAACCATACCAGGAAGTACTTAATTTATTAAGCTACTGCTTATTTTAATCTCAGTGGAGATATTTACTGATAAATAGCTACCTATGCAGCATGTTCATGTCGTTCCTAAATGAGCTTTTTTCTCTGTTCCCTCACCACAATCCAGATTCTTTTGGGGAGTTACCAGTACAGTATCCATACCAGGAAGTACTTAGTTTATTAAGCTACTGCTTTTCTTAATCTCAGTGGAGATATTTACTTATAAACAGCTACCTACGCAGCATGTTCATGTCGTTCCTAAATGAGCTTTTATCTCTCTCCCCTCATCACAAATCAGATTCTTCTGAGGATTTTCCAGTACATTATCCTTTCCCCTGTGTAATTACCTTAACACGCTCCAGCTGTTTTTATTCTCAGAAGGTTTACTCCCTGATATACAGCTGCCTAACCCCTTCGTAAGTGCAGGTCCTAAATGAGCTTTTTTCTCTGTTCCCTCACCACA